>NW_015772291.1:0-803 GCF_001515625.1 Sinocyclocheilus rhinocerous
CCTGGAAATTAATGAAATCTTAAAAATGCAATTTTGCAAAAATTCAAAAAATTTCACATTGCAAAAAAAAAATAAATAAATAAATAAACATTAAAATTAACTGGTTTTATAATCAAAAAAATAGTATTTAGCATCACTGAATCAACCTAAACACATTAATTTATACCAACAAAATACACTTCATGATTGAATCGGGCAAAATTGGCTATTTAAGGTACCAATTGCAGGAGCTGGTGTACACCGTGATTCGCCAAATTGGTTGGATTTTCTGTACAGCAACATGGGTAATGCAGTTTTTCCCCAAGGATTCTACTGTTAAACTTTATTTAAAAAATTTAAATAAAAAAAATATATTAATTTAAATAATGTGAACAGATGGCTTCAACAAAAACATATACCATCGATTAACCTCAGAGCTCACAATATGTCTGTCTTTAAATGTTTATAAGTTTCCCTATGGAGAAAATGAACAGCTTTTTACTTCCAGAATCCAGCTGTTGCACACTATGGCTTTGGGAAAGACTGAATCGTTGAACTCTGTTGGTAATGATGGAACTCATGACTATAGTTAACTAAGAATGCTTTTGAGAAACACATGTGAGCCTATGATGCTTTAAACTGCTGCACATATCCATCGGATCACAATTGCATCACATCCTGTTCTTGCAAATTGTTCCTAAATAGCATATACAATCAGCCACCTCAGTGTTGATTCTCTTAAAGTCAGTCCTATTTTGAATGTAAAGTACTGTTAGTACTTTTTAAAAGACTGTACTGTGGTACTTTTCCTGAGCAGCGACGCA
>NW_015772292.1:0-803 GCF_001515625.1 Sinocyclocheilus rhinocerous
TGGCCTATAGTTATTCATATCGGAAGGATCTCCTCCTTTTAACAATGGGAAAACAAAAGCAGACTTCCATATACTTGGGTATTCATTTAAACTCAGTGAAAGATTATAAATATATGTCAAAGGGGCAGCAATGTAATCTGCAGCCAATTTTTAAAAAGTGGTTCTAATTTTTCAGGATCAGCTGACTTATTTACATCTAGTAGTTTGAGAGCTTTTTTATCTGACAAGTAGAAAGCGGTTTAAAAGCTGTTAAATGCTTTTCTGTTTTCCACATCATTATTCATATCTATAGTTTTAGGTACCTTAAACGACGATCCTACAGCAACTAAATGTTTACTAAAACAGTTCAGCACCTCTCCTTTATTTGAAATTTTTATGGTATTGTCTATTATGTACAAAGGAAGTCCGACAGGCTTTTTTGCACCTGAAATAGAGTCAATATGTTTCCAGAATTTCTTAGGTTTGTTTAGATTATGAATTGTTTCATTTACAAAGTAATCAGCTTTGGCTTTCCTTGTCATCATTGTACATCGGTTACGTAATTGTCTAAAACAAAGCCAATCGGATTGAAGATCGGAATGCCTTGCTCTAGACCAAGCGACATCACGCTCATGAAGCAAATTCGATAATGTAGGAGAGAACCAGGGGTTATCTCAACCCTTTACACAATATTTTTTTGAAAGGCACATGTTTATTAATGATAGTGATGAGCCCTTCATAGAAATAATTCCAGGCACACTCAATGTCTGGAATCATCTAAATCTTCTCCCAGTCAAGCTGAGCCAGGTCATGAACAAAACCTG
>NW_015772293.1:0-803 GCF_001515625.1 Sinocyclocheilus rhinocerous
ATTATTATTATTTGTAAGTATTGCACACTGACAACATTTCTGTAAAACAGCATTGCTAATCATGCAGTATCATCCTTTCTTTGTGAGGCATGCAAAAATATAAGAGGCCAAAGTGTCTGCAGCACCTGTCGACGACAGCACTTGAGTGCAATCCCAGTCTTTGAACTGATGTCGTCCAAGTCTTTTTTGGTCCCTTTGGAGAGTTTCTTACCCAGCACCTCCCTGGCAAACACACTATCAAACTCATAGTACCTACAGGACAAATGCGGCAACAAACAAACAAGCTCAGCAAAACAGTGATGATGCCCTAACTACTAAAACTAAAAAAGCAACAACGTTATAAAACATAATACAAACTCGTACGACCACAGACCTCTCGATGAGCATGGTTTGACGGTGAGGAGGGATCTGGAACAGAAGCTGATTGGCCACTTTGGAAGGGGACTGGAGGAGCCGCTCACACATCTGGAATGTTCTGAACTGGTCCATGGTGTCGCTGTGCAGAACTTCTGCATTGGCTTCACACTCCTGCAAGGCACCTGCTTCCATCCGTATTCTCACTGCATCGGAGACTATATACATGAAGAGTATATCATTACCTAAAGTGTTAAACATAAAAAAGCATGCACAAAGTGTGTATGACAAACTCATATGCAACATTTAGAAACTACTTTATTAACCTGTGTGTCCATCCAGCCACAGTTGGTACACGTCTTCATCCAGGACAGTAGTGTTCCCCACAAACACATCTAACTCCGTAGACATTTTCTTAAAAAGCATAAATAATAATAATAATAATAATA
>NW_015772294.1:0-803 GCF_001515625.1 Sinocyclocheilus rhinocerous
AGGCCTGCTGTCCAGTGGAAGCCTGTCCTGAGAGGCCTCCAGAGCGCCCCCCCGCTCCCCGCTCCCCGCTCCCCGTTGGTTGTTATGATATGATGATTCCGGGAGGGGGGAGTAATGTCAGACTCTGTTTCTGTCTCTTGTGTTTGGTTCCCCACGTGCTCCATGTCCTGGTTTTCCCCGTGTTCCTCCTATGCCCTTATTTGGTCCTTCCCGGTCCTGTCCTTATTAACATAATTTGTTCCAGGTTTAGTTCCATTGATCCCAGGTGTTTCCCATTAGTTTCCATGTGTATTTAAGCCATGTGTTTCCAGAGTCCCGCGTGCTGTGACGACCATCGATCCCCGTTCCTACGTGTGTGTTCCTTGGTTCTATGTTGTAAATAAAGACGGTTCATGGTGAATTCTCCTACGTCTCCTTCACTCTGACACAGTAGGCAATTCCGTGACACATTTATGATATACATGTTTCATATTTTAAATTATAGCTAGTTTACAATAGCATAAGCACACCTGCTCACCACTAAAGTGCACCATTACTTTTTAAATAAAGTAACATATAATCTTAATTTTGTTTGGCCAGTCATCATCCTAACCATAGGCTCTACTCTTCAGCACAATGGTAACCCCACAAACTTGCACATACCAGAAACCCTTTTAAATTTCAAATTAATACAACTTTAAACACCAACAGATCACCCCTTATATTAATATTGAGCAAAAACACATTACATAATACTTAATTTAAATTTTTTTTACTCTACTTTAACAGTCAGAAGCAAAGCATGCTGGGAACTAGAAATCTGC
>NW_015772295.1:0-803 GCF_001515625.1 Sinocyclocheilus rhinocerous
CATGCAAGTCAGCAGCTGCCCATTTTTGAGAATTAAAAAAGCATCAAGGAACACGAAATGAATACCTGTGGCTCCTGACGATTTATTGAGGCCTTAAGAAGCGAAACAATCAGTCTGTGCCAGAAACTAAACATTATTTAGAACATTATTACATGTAATCCAGAGCCTCAGGCAAACCGGGAGATCAGATTCTATTCCGCAAACTGGTTCTTTCGGGCAGTTCGTTTTAATGAACTGGTTCAATTCACTAGTTTGTTTACGTGATCACGCAATGACGTAACGTATACGCATTTACATTATTAATGCACCCAATAGTGATGTGAAACATGGATGTTTTACATGTCTAAAGCATATGAAGTGAATAAACTTGTCTTTATCAGCTCACTTTTTTCATAAACAATTAGAAACCATATAAACTTTCATTTGGCCCCTTCATTCAAATGCTCGCTTATCAGTGGCTCATCGGTCTCCGGTCTCCGAGTCGAACTGTTTTCTGTTTAGTGACTGTTAGAGGAACTGGAGCGCTGAATGAGTTCATAACAGGATCTGATACGCCGGAATTTTGGCTCATTTTGAATCCAAGTGACTGTCAGGCATCCGAAAGTGAGTTTTGACTGAGTAACTTGCAGATCTGTGCTGCTCGAGCCATTAACTGTTTTCAGATGACTCAATCTAAACTAGTTCACCAAAAAGAATTAGTTCAAAAAACGAGTCGTTCGTGAAATGGACATCGCTCTGAACTGTTTGCCTGAGGCTCAGATTACAGGTAATAATGTTGTGAATAATGTTCAGTTTCTTGCACA
>NW_015772296.1:0-803 GCF_001515625.1 Sinocyclocheilus rhinocerous
CACATATCAAAGAGACCTGAAACGTCATTTGCAAACTCATTCTGACAAGAAATTACAGTGTTCCGAGTGTGGAAAGGGATTTCAGAAAAGTAGCAATTTCAAAAATCACCTGCACATTCACTCCGGAGGGAGACGATTTCATTGTGATCAGTGTAATAAAACATTTATTTTGCCATCACACTTACAGATACACTTGAAGAGTCATGCAGATGTGAGACGCTATTTGTGTTCTGTGTGTGGTAAGAGGTTTAAATGGCTCGGCGATTTAAAATGGCACCAGAAAATACGTATCTGTGTGAAATTGAAAATTTCACCTTAGCTGAATGCGGGCCAAATCTGATTGTCCAGCTTCATGACCATTTGCCTCCGTATACTTTGTCTTGAGGCTTCTTATTTCCTTTTGCCATGTACATATTAACTTTTGTGGCCACACCTCACCATCTCCTTTGCTATATAAAATATTGAGTGGTTGAGCTAGACACCCTCTAATTTTGATTCTATAGAGGTGTGTCGCTCCATTCCATATGTTTATATCTCGGAATCGTAATATTAGTTCAACTTCTGTCTTGCTGTGAATTGCTACAATATACATTATAAGAAAGACTATAAATAAAAGGACACACGCTGAAAAATGCACAGTTAAAGATATGTTATCTGCCTAGTATACTCCATTTGATAGCATGTGCGAACACAGGTGCACTAGAAAATGTAATCTCTGTCCAGTGTCTGCATTGTTTCTCTCCAGAAGTAATGAGTAATAAATATGTCTTGTTAAATATTTACTTGTATAAAGTAGAATTATG
>NW_015772297.1:0-803 GCF_001515625.1 Sinocyclocheilus rhinocerous
TATATATATATATATGTTTATGTGTGTGTGTGTGTGTGTGTAATATAATGTATACATTCTTTTTCTAATTATATAATGTATTTTTTTAAATAAAAATATTAATAATAAATTAATAATTTTCATAATAATAACTATTATTTTTAAATTAATGTTTGATATTTTCACAAATATAGTGCAATTCTTTTACCTATTAGAGTTACTCTATCCAGTTGCATATAAATAAAAAATATAATATAATATAATATAAAGCAATTATATACACAGTTTCGATTCTTATGTACAGTCTATCGGTTTTTCGTTCTTAATGCAGTTTTGGCCACTAGATGTCAGTAACGCTCTTCTGATTGGCCGCAGCTGAACTCCCAGAATCCTCCGCGAGGCGCGGAATCCGAATATTTACATGATGGAACAGAAATATCAGGAGTTGTGATACGCGCATTTCTCTTTATAATATACTTGTTTTATTCTTATGCTCGGATACATGTAGCGCATGATGTCGTTATGTAAACAGCCGAAAGGAACATATTAGTCAGTCAGCTGTGTGAAATAGCGAATGTCAACTTTATGTCGAATTACTTTGGTTATCCCTCGTGTGTGGAGGTGAGCAGACAGAAGGAGTCTGATAGACTGACTGAGGATGAGTACTCCAGATCTGAGCCCTGCTTCCAGCACATCTGCAGACTCCAGAGAGAAACTCCAGGATCTGCTGAATGCCGTGAGAGAGATCCATGACACTGCTCTGCAAGGTACAAGAGCTTTCTCTTTCCCTGCACAAGTACAAACTATAGATTCTGGATCTGTTC
>NW_015772298.1:0-803 GCF_001515625.1 Sinocyclocheilus rhinocerous
GTCGGAAACGGGCTTCCATAACTTATTATTAATGCGCAAGCTCAGCAGGGTTTAAACTCTGTATCTTTGGGGTTATCCTGTTAGGGAAGAGGAAGGATGACAGGATGTTAGAGAGCAGGAAGCATTACTCCATTCCACACCATAACTAACTAAATGTAATTTTTGTAACCATAAATGGGGAAGTATTGTTTTTTCTTTCCTTCATAGAACCCCAGATCAAGTTTTTGTCCTCATATAGATTTCATCAGTGTGTTTCCATTACTGTTGTCCATTTACACATGCAGCCCATGTGTGTCTTTCTCCTTTTTCCTTGTCATTATTTCCCTCATGCTCTTTGTCCTTTGTACTGTTTTTCTCCATGTTCATTGTGGCTACTGTAGCACTAGGTAAGCGATCCTACTACAACCAATGACCCGAAAGCATGTTTTTAGACCTCAGCAAGCAAGCAACCAATCACTCTGACGCATGTCACCAGTGACCCCCAATCTAGGGTTGGGCAATATAGCCAAAAATAATGATCTATCTGTGTTTTAAGCCTTTTAATAATACTTCTACATGTTTGTATTTGTATTTTTTTGCAATACAGAGAAAGAGCAAACACCAAAAATATTAAATTACAGCCAACGAGTCAAAGACGAGACATAGCATTTTGTATATTATATTTTATATGTTTCAAAAAACTTGTGAAAATAAAATGTCAGAATATGGGTGAAATAATGTTCCATCATCATTCTGCATAACAGATATATTTATGTAAAAATAATAGTGCTGTCAAACGATTAATCGCGATTAATCGCATCCAA
>NW_015772299.1:0-803 GCF_001515625.1 Sinocyclocheilus rhinocerous
CACTCATGATTACAGACATAAAAAAACAATAAAAGAATCTGCTTTCTTGCTTGTTTCAAAGGACACATCATAATTTTAAACTGTAAGCACATTTTTTACATGATTTATAATGATTCTCTGATTCGCGGTAACTGACAGAACTGTTTAATTTGATGTATCCATCCACACAAGCTTTTCATAGCCTACATTCCAGCAAACAAAAATATGTTCTAAGAACTTTTGGTAACATTCAAGTAGGCCTATTTGAAAACTGGAAACATCCGATTTTTTAAATGTTTTAAAAATGGGACCCAAATAAAACCGGTCAGAAAAAAATGTTCCATTAATAATGTATCAATAATTTATATGCTAATGATTTGACAATAATTTTGAATTAACATTCTATTAAAGTTACTGGAAGATTGATTGTTTGACATTGAGAGAACCTTGAACTTTCAGAACCTTGCCAGAATCTTACCAAAATTCTGAGAATGTTTCCTGTTTGCTGAAATCTTAAAACTAGAAAGATGTCTGACCAGATGAGGAGGATTGTAACTTTCACAATTTTGTAACAATGCATTTCTGCTGAACTCACAAAGCACAGAATGACAGTGTATTCGACTGTAACACTTTTTGCGTTTATCTATTTGTTCTGCATTTGATTCCAGTTTTGTTTAATGTATTATTAACTTATTTTTGAATCAAATGGATGGTAAATAGATGATTCTATAGTAGGCCTAAATACATCCGATTACCAAATTTAAATGTACATAGTGGAACTGGGGTTGTAACAGCAGCACTCTTGACATTATATGGAAAAAAAA
>NW_015772300.1:0-803 GCF_001515625.1 Sinocyclocheilus rhinocerous
CCAGAGATGTTCGATATTTTCTCAGCGATTGTGTCGGTCCTGCTGTGCTCTCAGATCTCTTACAGTGTTAGTCCAGAGAGAACGGTTTGACAGAAGCACACTAGCTGCTTCTATGAAACGACACACACACACAAAAAGATTTAGCTTGAACAGCTGGAAGTTGATGATCTGACTAGAGCTGCTCAGGAACTGTTAGCTGGAATCGCTTGGATTGGAGCATAAAGAGCAGAACTCCTTCAGGATTTTGGGTTTCTGATTGGACAGGATGTTTCTAGTCTTTATATTCCATACACACCAAAACACACACACATTATCAGTTAGTTTAAGCGCAGCTGTGCAACTAAAGCAGATTTAAGCGGACGTTTAAAAAATGGTGGCCAGCAGAGCAGGAAATAAACCAAACATGAGACAAAACGCCCCAATTATTTAAAATATGACTTCTGATATTTCGTAATATAGTGTTTTGAGCCTTATGTTGGGTTTATTGCCTCTGCACACACTTTATTGAAAGGCAAAATGTCTTGTAAGTCAGTTCCATTGGGAAAATATTGACCCCTGATTTTAAAAAATCAAAAAAGTTCATGTGGTCAGTATCATTACTAATAATTGATTATAAGACTGATTGATTATAACACACTCAGAGCATCTATGCGATCGTTCATGACTCGCTCCTGCAGGTCTACTCATCCCAGACACATAACAATGCTGAAATCCTGTCGGAAGGGCTGTTTAAATCTGGACTTAATGGGCTTCCAAGTCCAAAAGGAGTCGCTCCCAGTGACAACAAGAGAGCTTTTGTTCTG
>NW_015772301.1:0-799 GCF_001515625.1 Sinocyclocheilus rhinocerous
AAAGGAAAACTTGAAATCGCATCATATGACCCCTTTAAGTTGTCAAAATGTTCAAGACCTGCTGTAGTAATTTGCATCAATTGAACAAGCAGCATGCATTTTGTGAGTGTGCTTGATATATAGGCTGTTAATCTGCGCTTGTGTGTTTTGATATGCACCGCATGTTGCTGGTGTGTTTGTGTGTTTGCAGCGTACTCGGAGGATGACCTCTCGGATGCGTTCTCCAAAGAGAGCTGTATCACCGAACAGACTCAGTATTTCTTTGAGAACGAGAATAAATCTTTCTCTGGAGCTATGGACTGTGGAAACTGCTCCAGGTGAGGACTGTTTTTCTGTTTGTGTGCGCATAAATCCATCCGCATTCCCTCCGTCCGCGTGTGTGGGAGTGCGTGTGAGCTTGTGCAGATGATGTCAGTGCTGTCTTTCTGTCTCTTCCTGGATAACTGCTCATCCCGGTAAGTCATCTCTCCAAGGATCGAGCAGCTCAGCTTTCCTTCTCTTTTTCTTTCCGTCCCCTCTGCCCGCTCCCTCGTTCCCCGGATCCATCCGATGTCCAGCCGGCCGTAAATCCCGCCGGCCGTGCTGTTTAATGTAACACCGCTAAAGCGAAACGTGTTGGGGTGGGTGGGGGCGCTCGGCCTGACAGAAACTCTACGCCTTTTTTTACGAGCCCCACGTGTGACTCTGCGTACGATAGTTTTTCTTCCATGTTAACTACTTTAGACATGTAAAGTTTAACAAGAGCCATAAAGAGAAATCCATTTGTGAGATCTCAGGAGCTCGAGACCTGAGCTTCGGC
>NW_015772302.1:0-803 GCF_001515625.1 Sinocyclocheilus rhinocerous
TTTTCGTTTTTTTTTTTTTAAGTATAATATTAAGCCAAAGATAATATAAGACAAAAATGGAAAATAACAAAGAGGACGAGATAGAGAACTGTAAAAAATTAGTTTTTAAAGTTGTAACAAAGATTATTGGCATATATTCTACAAGAAAATACTATTTCAGTCTTTCTTCTTTAAAAAAATCACATTGTATTATGTTACTTGCCATTTCTTTGTAATTATTTGTGAAATTTACTAGCTTCACTAATAGTTTCAAAGTAAATTCTACACCATTTTTCCAGTGAAGGGAATAGAATAGAATGCTATGGAGAGATAAACTGCTCTTTTGCAAGCTCTGGAGTATTTGGGGTCAGGCTGTTTTGGAGGCAGTGGGACGGTGGGGTGTTTTATGGCGGCGGTGTCTCAGAGGTCAGATGGATTCTGGTGCTTGTACAGCGTTTGTGCTTATGAGCTTGATTTTTGGATCTGGACGCAGCAATGAGAAGCAGTGAGACTCTGAGCATGTGCGTGAGATTGAAGGCTGGATGTGTGGTGTTTGCCAGTGCGGCTGATGGAGCGATGAGGGATAGGATGGACGGATCGGATGGCCGATACCCGGTCTGAGGGCGGGAGGAGGGGAGAAGAGGGGCTTTAGCGTGCCTCTTACTGTCTGGCGTGTTTAGCGTGTCTTGAGTGAAGTTTCCCTCTTGCTGTCAGCACACCAAGAATAATGAAGACATGCAGAGACACACACACACACTCAAAAACGACATCTGGAATGTGTTACTGGCCTTCATCCGACTTTTACACACTTTACACCAGAACAG
>NW_015772303.1:0-803 GCF_001515625.1 Sinocyclocheilus rhinocerous
AGCCCAATATTCTGGGATATTCTCCAGCATCCCTATGACCCTACGAAGGACAAGCAGTTTGGAAAATGAATGGATGCTTTATCTTTGGCTTTAAATATTAAAACCATCTCACCGAGATGACCTCTATTTCTTGTTTCTGCTTTATTGCCAGTCATTTCACAGGACTGAGGGTCACAGGATTACGTAGAACAGAAGATAGGACTCTATCCTTTTTAAAGAAGTTTGCAGATTCCCTCACTGAACATCAGGAAAGTACTGATCCTCAATGGAAAGTGGGTATATGTGGTGTCTATAAATGTCACCATAAAATAAGGGCCGTCTAAGGAGGTACAACTGGATGACTAGTCAAATATGTCCAGAAGATACAGCCCCAGTATTCAATGATGCCTCATCACTCACTACAACCTCTGCTGCCAGGGTCACAGTCTGCCCTAAAACACTCCTGCAGGGAATTTATCGTGCCCTCTGCTCCTCTCAGAATAGTTTATGGACATTGGCTGGCCGTGGTCCTCACAGTTGGACTAACGCAATCTGTCAAAGCACCCAGTGATGAGTCTGTTATCACTGCCGTGCCTCAGGAGTCCAGCCAGCGTATTGTTTCATAGGGCTTCCTTTTTCCTGAACAGGACAGTCCTGCTGGGAAGCCGAGATATATATCGGCACCTCACAACATGGATTAGGTGATGACAACCATGTCCGACTTCTGCAAATTGAAGGGGTGAGCAAAAGGTCTGTAGTTCCCCTTTATGCAAATGTGCGCTTTCATAAGGATCACATACCAACAATCTTCTACCATGCTAAAG
>NW_015772304.1:0-803 GCF_001515625.1 Sinocyclocheilus rhinocerous
TGTTGTTTTTATTGTTCAGTAGTAATTCACATTCCTAGTTCATGAGGAGGAGTAATGGATCACTTTGTGGTGGAGTACTGTGTAATAGTAAGAGCAGGAGCGTGTGAGCATATGACGATGAGCTGACGATGGGGGCGGAGCTAAAGATGGATGTGTGTTTGTAAGGGACCAGCACAGGACGGTGGCACTGTGTGATTGTCATTGGTGGACGCCGGTGCCAATCATTCCTCTACGCAGTCAAACATTCAAACATTCCACCGAGGAGAGGACAGCAGCTTCTACCTCTCAGCGACAAGATGCAACGCAAAAAACTCCATTCACCATGAAACCTAGGCAGCTCTTTGGGAACTTTCTCATTTCCAGCCATTTTCTGGCACCAATATTCAAATATATATATTTGTCGAAACCTGTTGTTTTTTTTCCTTTGTTTTAAATCAGATGATTTTCCACGAGGTCACTCTCTTTGCCCTTTTAAATCTTTTTAATCGGTTTCAGAAACTTTTGATTAAATGAACAAATGAGATTGAACTGCCAGCGCTGATGTTTTTAGCGGTCGAGCGAGGCCTGTGCTCCCTGCTCTCTCTCTCTCTCTCCCGGCTCCTATCTGCTCCATCAACCTTGTGTATAGCAGTTAATGGTAGAATTGACTCTCTCTTTCTTTTTTAAGCAGCTTTGGATGATCTGTCATGTTTTTATGCCCCACCTGACCCATTGTGTAACACTCTTCCAATTAAAGTTTGTTTACTCTCTAATAATGCTTGATCTTCAGTGATTGGCTGTGTGTTTGGGGGGGTTAATGGGAT
>NW_015772305.1:0-803 GCF_001515625.1 Sinocyclocheilus rhinocerous
CTTCATATCCTTGGTGCTGCAGGCATTTTGACCGTGAACAACCACAAAAGCAGTGCAGCCATCAGGAGGAGGTTCATCACTTGCTATCTATAGATTGAGAACAAACGGTTAACAATACGTCTATGGGGTAAACCACATAGTAGCAGTCATTTCAAATAGACAAATATTTTTAAAAGCTTCAAATTGATAAAAAAATACTTATGTACATATGTTATTGATAGTATACTAACTCTACTAAACCAGAAGTGTCAAGCATTTGGTTTTGTATGAAATCATTATTATGATACACAGAAAAGGACTCACTTGTTGGAAAGCATGCACAGCCGGTGAGTAAGCCCTGAGAGACATAGACAGCTTCAGCTGGTTGACCTGAAGATCTGTCAAAAACTGCCCAGCCTTCTTGATGATCAGGTTATAATATGAGCGGACAGACTCTAAAGACAGGGAAGTACAGAGAATATCTGTCTCTGTATATTTTCCACTTAATGTGTAGTTTAACCAAACACAATCTTACATGCCATTCAATGAATTAGGAATCAAAGCAGAGAAGATGAAATGTCAGTCATTACCTCCATTTTTGTAAACAGTTAACTCCTTCACAGTATCGACAAACTGCCAGAACTTCTCTTCACCATCCTCTCTGATGAACTCACTGCAGAAAAATAGATTTACAAAACAACAGATACATAAGACAAACAGTAATGCATACAAACAGTAAAAAAAAAACTCAAAGTTTTGCTATAAAGAGATCACAGTAAAAGAAAATTTTAGGTGTTTCAAGGCTATTAAGGCAGCAAATTCTT
>NW_015772306.1:0-803 GCF_001515625.1 Sinocyclocheilus rhinocerous
TCTACCATGGTTAAAGTAACTATCTTTTTAAAAAGTCCAAAAGAGGCCTATTTCTGTTACAAGTGAGCATTGCTATATATGCATTAGTACAGGTGACTATACTTCTTCTTTTTCCCAGACATGTCCTGGCCAGGATTGATACTATCTAAAATCTAAAATGTCCAGATTTTGGCTTTGTTTTCTTACTGACATGCTATTTACAGTCCTCATACATTATATGTACATGTATTTGCATTGCTTTGACCGTTCTCTGCATCCCACCTTCTTGCACGCCACAATTGGTCAATTAAGCAGAATGCCTGCACAAACTACTTTTCAGTCATTACCTTCAGCAAGTACAAAAACAAAGCCAAAACTCAGACATTTTAGGCCATTTAGAAATCCTGGCCAGGACATGTCTGGGGAAAATAGAATCTACAGTCACCCTAAGTTACTGTACATCAGAGAAAAAAAGCTCTTTGTACAGACATGAGTTTATCCTCAATGGAGTCACATGCTGAACTCCTGCAGAAAAGACAGCGGCAGTAAAAGAAATGTCTCCGGGGCGGCCCACCGGCACACTAGTTTAATGGTGTGTCTCACTAGTACACACCATTAAACACTCACTAACATCATTAAATCAAGTAATGAAGTAATGAGCCAGCGAGCCACTAGGGGCAGTGCTGAGAAACACTGTTGTTGCATGCAATACCTTTCATCTGGCACATAATTTTATCTTCTGTATGAGTATAATGTGCAATAGACAATTCAGAATGCCATTTAATTGGCTGCTCTATGTTAGGTAGGACTATCCATGTAATATT
>NW_015772307.1:0-803 GCF_001515625.1 Sinocyclocheilus rhinocerous
AAAGTGTTTTTGAAAAATCACATACCCTGCCTTTAATTTAAATGTAAGTACATAGTAGCTAAGGCCACCTACAGTAGTGGGACTACATTTGTGCACTACTGGTCCCCCATACAACAGTCCTGCAAGCAAGAAAGCAAAATCATCATTTGAGAGAAGAAGAAACTGCATTCTAGTCTGTTTAAAATATATTAACTTTATTGAATCACACACTACTTAAAAGCATGATTTGCGATGCTACTTTAATTAGTCAACACATCAAAACAAGTGTACTTCTTTAAAGAATATTAAAACAACAAAACAATTGAAATATACTTTAAAGCAAATGTTTAATTTGACATTATTGAGAAACATAGCTATGAAAGTATACTAGCCTCTTCAAGTGCACTTTAGTGTCTTTTTACTCAATTAATATTAACATTATCTGCAAGTACAGTTGTTTGAGTATATTAAGATTTGAAGTACTGTATACTTCAAGTGCACATACAATTAAGCAAGGATACACAAAAAAATTTAATTAGAGGAAAACGTTACATTTTGTTGACTAGTCCATGGCAAATGAACAATTGAACATAAAAACAAACAAATAGATATATAAACTTGGAATGCATTTATATAAAAATAAAAATAAAATATATTATAATTCTAATGTATTAATAATTATATAATTTGCTATAATTTTCACAAAATAAATTCCTTGATCACGCTGTCTGGGAATTATTTTGCGATTTTGGCCAGCTGACTGTTGTCACAGATCGGCCGGACTCAGTCACCTTCCAATCACCGCAAACACCTTCACCTGAGCA
>NW_015772308.1:0-803 GCF_001515625.1 Sinocyclocheilus rhinocerous
GCACTTTTAGTATTGATTAGATGGAAACCTGGGGAAAATAAACCGAGCTAAATATAGTACATGCACTCTTTGAACGCAGTGTTTTCCATTTGGTGCAAATGACCACAAACTGAGAATATCAAATGGGGCAATTTAACATCTCCAATACACAATGGGTTTCATACATGGAAATGGTTTCTGCCTAATGTCATATAAATATAATAATGAATCACTGATGAACAGTTTAAGTATTTATTTATTTATATTTAATCCCCAGTCTATTCTGTTTTTCTGACTTGAAACTTTATGTTTCAGTATTTTAAGGTTAGATGGTTAACATTAACAATCCTGTTCATTTGGATTGGTAGTTTGTAAATCCAAAAATTCAAAATTAACAACCCACTGTACTGCAGTTATTAACTGCATAAAGTTTAATCACCTAGTGCCTTTCTTCATAAATAACAAATACTTCAAGTATAATTTTTCATGAATGCTCAATCCTTTACTTAAAAACGTGCTGTTGTTTTTAGGCCAGACTAGAGTGGTGACCTGATTTAAAAAGCAGCAGGCTTCTTTTTTTTGCCAATTGGGGGTCCCTCAGTTTCAAGCCAAGCCCACAGGAAGGAGCTTGTGTGAGGGATATATGCAGAGAATCCAAGCCTTTGGAGATCTGGGCCTGTGTGGGAAGAAGGGGTAGGCCTCTTCTGGTCCCCTGCTGATACAGAGGGGAAAGCCGAGCTCTTGGTGAGATGGTGACCCTCGACCCTTCTTCAGAGAACTGACAGGAGCGGCCCTGAACTCTCACCCATGGGACAAACTAGCGA
>NW_015772309.1:0-803 GCF_001515625.1 Sinocyclocheilus rhinocerous
AATAGAATTAGAATAGAGAGTGCTAGAGTTAGAGGGTCAAATGGAGATGGAAGGCTTTATTCTTAGGTAGGTTTGCTGATAAAAAGTGTGTTCACGATGCCACAAAAATACATTAATGTTTACATGTTACAATATTGTTAATATTTATTTTTATGTTATTTTTGGGTAAAAATATCTTGCAGTTACGAATTTATTTTGCCATTCTGTTTTTTTTCTGCCATGGAATAAAAAATAAAAGAGGTAATTGTGACTTTATTTCACAAATCAGACTTTTTTTCTTTCAATTGCAAGGAAAAAGTCAGAATAGCGAGACTGAGTCGGACTGAGTTTGTATCTGGCTATTATGAGACTTTCTATCTCACAAAGTCAGAATAGCGAGGAGAAAAAAGTCTGAATTGTGAGATAAAGTTGTGATGGCCTGTTTTATTGTTATATCCCGCAGTGGACACGGATGTCCAAAAGAAGAAGTAGAAAACCTTAATGCAGATGTTGAATGTCCAAAATAGCATTGTAGAATTATGATAGAATAGCCTACACAATGATTAAATTTGCAGCACCTTCATATATTAATAAAAACTGCCACAGACACAACAGATGCCTATTGTTTATTCTTTTTTCCTGGTTTAACTTTATGCAGAATAGCTACACTGTTCCACTGTGCTGCGTGTGTTTTGTGTGTTTCAGGAGTACGAGGCGGCGGTGGAGCAGCTGAAGGGCGATCAGATCCGCATCCAGGCAGAGGAGCGCAGGAGGACTCTGAACGAGGAGACCAAGCAGCACCAGGCGGTGAGCACATGATGATG
>NW_015772310.1:0-802 GCF_001515625.1 Sinocyclocheilus rhinocerous
TTTTTTTTTTTTTTTTTTTTTTTTTTTTTAATGTAATGCAATAAAATACTGTTTCATATGTGTGTCTTTACCCACAAAATTTCATGAACCAGTGTTATTATTAACTAAAACAAAAAATATTTTTGAAAAGTACGGTAATTGAAATAAATTATTTTCAGTTATTCATTTCAAGGAAAATTTTAAGTTTCAAATTTTACTTAAACTACAAACTACTTAAATTACTAAAATAAAAATGAATTAAAAAAGACATACAAAAAAACAAACACACAACATAATTACTAAAACTTAAAATTAAAATTAAAAATGGGAAATATAAATTCAGAATATTTACAATTAGTTTAAAATCTAAACAACATTTCATTTAGTTGTAGGATGTAAATTACTAAACTAAATAGACACTTAAAAAAACAGACAATAACAATATAAAAATGACAAAAATAAACAACAAAACTATAAAATATGAATTTCAAAATATGAAAAAACATGATAGTATATCAATGATACTAAAATAACAGTCATGAACAAGCAGTCAGTAATTCGACTACATCTGTGCATTTCAGTAAGTCTAAATGCAACAGATTCAGTGAGATTCATTGAAAATGACCTGCTAAAATGAGTGTCTCTCAGGTGGAGGTGATGAAGGGGAACGTTGAGTCTCGGGTGCAGGTTTACCTGCAGGACCTGCAGAAGTTCAGAGCTCGCTGGGACCAGCTCAAACCCGGCCATGACATCATCGAGTCAGGTGACCACGAGACTCTGCAGCGCTGCGTTCAGAACATCCGCGACAGACGAGCCGAGTTCA
>NW_015772311.1:0-803 GCF_001515625.1 Sinocyclocheilus rhinocerous
CAATTATATACATATTAGATGAAAAACTAAAAATTTAAATATAAATATATAAATTAAAAATTAAAAATACAAAAATATAAGCTATTAAAATATTAATAAATGCTATAATTGTATATAAATAATATTAAAATAACTGCCATATTTCAACCCCAAAATAAAGTAAAAATAAAAATAAATTTTTTAAAGAAATGTATTTCTGTGTAAATATATATTTTTGCATTGTGTCATATGACAGTTAAACACATTTCCACCAAAATTCTCATTCTTGTATCATTATCCTTACCATAATACAAAAAACATTATAATATAGTACATTTTAAAGTATTGAAGCCTTTTAAAGTATATTAATTTCATGTATGCCAAATTGTTTCCAGGCAGGACAGTTTTGTATTACGGTAATCAGAAGAGAATCTAAAGAGAATTCCAACCCAAAAGTAAAGAGATTTTTTTTTCTAGGGTGAAAAATGACTCAGAGATGCTCTGTTTGAGATTCACTTTAACTGAGGTAAGAAAGTTAAGCAGACAGAGTGGCTGAAATATTCCTATGGAATGTTGAGTGAGAGGACACGGCAGTGTTAACTTTGTCCTAGTACCTGTGAGGTTAAAGTTCACAACATTTCACACGTGTTCCGATCTCCACCTGCAGCAGAGAACATGAGAAGAGCTCTTCTGCTATGCACCATCCAGGATGAGATGATATTCATAAGCACGTGGATGTAATACCCTCCTAAACACAGGGTTCTGTTAGATAACATACTGGGCTGCTCAGGTAGGGAAAATAGACAAAAAGTGGGAGGAAAGAA
>NW_015772312.1:0-803 GCF_001515625.1 Sinocyclocheilus rhinocerous
CCTGCTGCACAGTGCATGCATGGCTGCCTTCATTGTACCCATCGACTACCCTGCTGCCAGTCATACAAGCACATGCATGAAAGCTTGGGAGCGTTTTTACATCCTTTTCATTGTTATAATCTATTCTGACATGTTGTCTTTGATAGCATTTTTTTTTTTTGAATCAGCTGCAATTTTCAATTATTTCTAGCTTCAGTTAAGGACAGTCCATGTATCTCATAAGAACACCATGTCATTACACACAACAAATGCAAATTAGGGCGCTGTTTTGTGTACTAACATATATGATTAATGCAGTTGTGCTAATGGTTGTGTCAGGATGTGGATGAGGAGATCGAAGCCGAGTACAACATCCTGCGTTTGCTGTCCAATCATCCCAACGTGGTGAAGTTCTTTGGCATGTTCTACAAAGCAGATGAGCTCTCTGGAGGGCAGCTATGGCTTGTTTTGGAGGTACATTTCTTTATAAATGCTTGGTTTTGCATTTTATTTGCATTATCCACATCCACATTTCAAAAGTTGGTCCTGAAAAATGTCTGAAATAGAAGTAGTTTACTGAAAATCGTTCAACAGCTTTTAAATGTCATTTAAGTATAGGTAAACCCAATGTAAGCAAAAGCTATTCAGAGCTATGGAGGAGGGTTAGATTTGCAATGAATAACAATTGATATTTTGAACCATTTCTCACACAGACTGGTGCTGATTAGAGCTGGTCACTGCATGTTTTCACTGTAGTCAAATACATATTTGGGCCTAAATTTAAGATCCATGTATTTGATTACATATGTTTGATTTACATATAA
>NW_015772313.1:0-803 GCF_001515625.1 Sinocyclocheilus rhinocerous
GTGACCTTCACGTACTTCTGAAAATTCAGCATTTAGTTGATCCTGATATGCGATCATTGTCACTGTTGTAAACAAAATAGTTTTCTTCCTCCATGAGGGAGTTTGGCATCAGAACAGCTTTGTTTCCAGGCGAACCATTAAAGGATGTGACACATGAAAGAATGCATTCCCTGAAAATCCTGTAGAATTCAAACAATCAGATGATAATGACTTCAAAACTCCTAAATACTTTCCCATTTTGTGTGCCTTGTGCATCTGATGTTCAGCCAGCGGTTCGTGGGCGTGACGTCTGAGGCTGAGACTGTATAGATATAACAAGACGGTGCACTCCTATGACTCTAAATGGGAGAAAGTGCAATGCAAAATATGGCAGAATAACTCCCACCTTCTAAAGAAAAGAGCCAGTCGGTGAAGTCGTTGTGTCACTGCTGCTGCTCCGGTTGCGATGGAAATGCTGTTTCCAGACACTTGTTTAGGACTGCACGTGTGCATTGACTGGTCCAGCCTGAATTATAAGCTTTTGTTAATGTGAGCACAAGAGACAACATTTATGGGACAGTCAATGTCAGATTTTGTTGCTGGTTTGAAATGTGTTGTTTAAATGTGAGCATGGCAAGCTATTTTTGAGATTTAAGGATTTTCCCATTCAAGTAGATAGGATATGGCCTTGGATGCCTGAAATAGCTGCCTGGAGGCATTGCAAACATGGCCACAGAGTGAACAGACTTCCCTTGAAATGGAATTTGCTGTACTCCCACAGCCGTGACTATACTAACAATAGAAGCACATGGCTGTTGTACCTG
>NW_015772314.1:0-803 GCF_001515625.1 Sinocyclocheilus rhinocerous
TTTTTTTTTGTTTGTTTTGTTTTTCTGAACGGGGTAGTATCCCTAAATAACAAGCAATATGTTCACACAACAGCAGAATGGGGTTGTCTGTTTCCTGTTTTAGAGTGCCAAATGTGTTGCGTTCGCATATTTTTCAGTTATAAAAATGAATTCTATAACCCTAAATTTGCAAAACTCACAACCACTTAATTGAAGAGAGCTTCAAAAATATATGTGTGGTCTAGTAGCATGACACCAATGGCTTTTGATCTCTCCAGACCCTCAGTGGCTTCTGGTCATATTGCTGCTGTGCAGACATCTTGCAGGGGTCAGATGGGGCACCTATACTCTTGATCTTGATTCCTCTTGCTTGTGTTAGGAGTTAAGTTCAGTTTTGGTACCTGGTCCTATGAATTCGGAGGCATAAAGAGAACCACATGTCCAACACAGCTTTTATCACTCTGCCAGTCTGGGGTCATATGGCAGAAAATGGGCACAAAATGCACTCTTCAAGTTTTGGTTTATGCATTTACGGACCTGCAGTCATGTTTGGCACTGTAGTTCATATGCCATATGTCTTTCTATAGCAGTGGTGCTTAGTGCAGCTAATTTTATGAGCAAACTAAACCTTCAAGAGCAAGAGAAGGCTAATGCCAAAGAGCTCCCAGCAGGTTTCTCCCAGCACCCTATGGGTGTCCGTCTGCATCTGGATGACATTACTCCTTCCCTGGTGCTGATTAGACAGATGCTGAGGAGGTTGGGCTAACCTAAACATGCCTCCATTGCAAAACCACTCATTCATATTAATTCATCTCCCATTTGTC
>NW_015772315.1:0-803 GCF_001515625.1 Sinocyclocheilus rhinocerous
TGTATTGGACTTTTCCTATTGTATTTTCAGCGCTTTGGGAGGACCGTGGACAGCTCTTCAGACGGGATGCATTAATGTGAGAGTGGTCAGTGAGCGATTGCTGATCCTGAAGGGTGATAAGGAGCAGGAGCCGACTGCAGAGCTGAATAACGAGGAGCCGGTGTGCAGCGCATGAGACAGATCTGGAGGACACAGTCTGCAGAGAGAGGTCAGAGACTGTCTCCGCTGCACCCTTTCCTGATAGCGAGTTACGGCGGCCAATGGCATTTTATGCCAAACAAAGTTTTTCAGAGGGCAAATTGAAACAACAAGAGTCCTATCTTGAACATAAGTTTGAGTTAGTGCTTATCACAGCTTCATAGTTTCACCATTTCTACTGGACTGGTTGGTGGTCAAATACATCCCTGAATCCCTTGGAAAAGTGCACAGTGCCTGAAGTCAGACCTTCAATATTCATGATAAACATTCACATTTAAGCCAATACAATGCAAGTAACAGTTCCTAAATCACATTATAATAAAACCTGTTTGAAAAGATAGTGTAATGCTCTGTAAATTGGTTTTCTATTGATACTTTTACACATGCAAAACAAATGGTAACATTGCATAGCATTATTTAAGCTAGATAGGCATAAGGCCAACTACAGAAAAAAAAGGAGGAAACTTCTTTGCTGGGAAACTATTTATTTAAATATTTAAATCAATACAAAACAATATTCCGTATTCCATAGCCTGACAATAAGTGGGATAATGTTCAGTTAGCTTGTCACTGTCACAAAATAATCCCCTTCAAGATGATATAAG
>NW_015772316.1:0-804 GCF_001515625.1 Sinocyclocheilus rhinocerous
CTGTTCTTTTGTTGATCCTGCATGACCTCATGCTGCTGCGTCATATAAACGTGTCTTTTGCTACTCCAGTGCGCGAGCTCAGTCAAACTGGATTGGGAAATCAAAATTGGACTGCTTAAATATAAACTCTCTCTCTATCTTTTCCCCCTTCCATTATAAGCAAGACCGACCGTCCCTGACCTGTTTTCTGATGACCCAAAATGAGGATAAAGTGCACGCCACCCGAGGCTTACAAATTAACCCGTGATGATGCAACCCAAAACGTTATCATGCAATTTGATATGTCATATCAAACAATAACACATGACAACAGCAGTATGGTCAAACTGTTAATTAAATATGCAGTTGCTTAAATTTCCTTTCAAGAGGATTAAGGATGCTTCCATACCGTAACAGGTCAGGACCTTTAGAGGACACGCACGAATAAAGCAATGTATAGAAAACATGAATTAAAGCAGTGGTAGCCGCCTTCTTCATGTAATCCGCTTTGACATTGCCCTTATGACGAAAAGCCCCCATTCTTCCATTCATGAAATCTTGAAACGGCGCACGCGCAGTAAAATCCGGAGCTCTCCCATTCATAAAAGTGTAACCCCCGAGTCGTAATGCCCTCCCATTCACAGAAGAAAAAAAAACCTGTCATAGCATCTGCGCAGTACGTTTCTTACCCTCCCATTGATAAAAAGCCATTTCCCTTATGTAGTTGCAACATCGTATGGAGAAGACTGTGTCCTTACTGCAGTGCACATCGCACGGATAGTCCTCCGGATTTTTTTTTCCCGCTTCGTGGCTTCGTTTGGATCT
>NW_015772317.1:0-804 GCF_001515625.1 Sinocyclocheilus rhinocerous
AAAAAATCGCAATTTGATATTTTCGCCCAAATCGCACAGCCCTATTAAGATAGTATTACTAACCTGATAATAATAATCATCTTGCTATCGTCAGTGGCAGCAGCCACAGGCGATATCTCTGACTATCGTCTGTCGGTACAACCCTAGTCTGTAAGTAGCAATGGAGATCAGGCTTGTGCTAAATCCCAATTTGTATACTATTGCAAATTTAAAAAGTATATGTGAAAAAGTATACACTACACTGATGATCAAAGAGTGCATAGGTCCTGACATTGTCTTAATTCAGGCTTATCTTAATATATATTTATGTTTTGTGTTCTGTGTGAGTTTTGATCAATGGAGTAAATGAATCAGGCAGTGGTCTGACAGAAGTGTGCGATAGTTTATCTCTTCCCTGCTGTAGGATCAGTGGCCATGTCAAAATCTGTTCCATTAATGGAAAAATCATCCCTCATGTTCTCTCATCCAGAGATAATGAAGCTCTCTGAAATCTTGCATGGCTTATACTGATGGCTGCATGGGCAAATCTAACAGAGACGGTCACTTGAGGCGATTCACATGTTTTTTTTTCCCTGTACGCATGCCTTATGCGTACAGTGTTTGCTCTGTGGGTTTGTTTTAGAACAGCTGCTAATGCTTGGAGCTAGCTGTCAGCATACCAGATAATGTGTTCAGTGAATAGGACAAGTCTGCGAGGTCATTCTGAGCGCTGCCAGTTGGTTTCGAATCTTAACAAATGGGTGTGAACTCTTTTTTTGTGGAGCTGTGTTCAAAAACATCTCTTGCCAATTGCATACTGTAATC
>NW_015772318.1:0-804 GCF_001515625.1 Sinocyclocheilus rhinocerous
TGCTCAGTAGCTCACCTGGTACAGCAGTGCACTTGCAATGCAGAGCACTTGGGTAGGTGTCCTGTGAAATGCGAGTTACAATAAAAGAGATCAAAGATGTGTAGAGGCAAGCTAAAATGGCATGGTTGCTTCAGCAAATGCATTTTTATCTCATGTCTGCTTTTGTTAACACTGTAAGTTTACGGTTGGGTTTACTGTAATGTTATTTTCAAACACAATCATTAACATTTGGCATTATTTATGAACTGTAAATGTACGTACAATATGTACAACAACCAACATTGTAAAAAAAATTGCCAGATTCAAATTCATCTGTTTCATATAAAATTAAACACAAATTTAGCGCCACTCACTTTACATTTCAGCCTGAAAATTCAGCAAAATATTCAAGAAATGACACCATAGGCACATTTTTCATGAGTTTGGGTTTTCTTTTTTAACAGCAATAATGAAAATGGTTGATAAACAAAACAATTGATACTAGAAGCATATCAGTCATGCTATGTTATACAACAATAAATACCAGCTACAACTGAGCCTTTTAATTACATTGCAGGCAATTGAGTCATCAGCGCCCCAGTGTTTAGCAGATCAGGGCCTTTGCTAGTGCTGAAACCATGTTCACAATATACTGATTCATGTCAAAGGGAGTGGAATGAGACACATTGGTGCAGTCAAGGCAGACGTTTCGGATTTACACCGCTCACTTCAGCCTGCGCTAATCAAAGAACGACATGGCTAATGTATGTTAGCTCGGAGATGAGCAGTGGGGTAAATATGGATTTATGCTGGGCTGAGCATCAC
>NW_015772319.1:0-804 GCF_001515625.1 Sinocyclocheilus rhinocerous
ACAGTAACTAAGTTACTAGTAACTAGTTACTGCCCAACACTGATTCAGAGGGGGACAAAAAGGACATGATTTGTGACAACACCAATGTATAAAGTACCTACTTAAAAGTATTGTTCACTCAAATATATAAATCTGTTCCCTCACTTTTTTTAACCCTCATATTTTTTTCTTCTTCTATGGAATACAAAAAAAAAGATATTTTAAAGAATGTTACAGCTGTTGTCCATACTACAATGCAGTACTGTTACTGGTAACTAACTAAAGCTAGTAAAATAATGAAAAAAATGAAAGAAACTTATGTTTAAGTGTTACAATTACTCAAACTAAACTGAATTACATTACACCTAAATATAAACAAAAATAACAATAAAAATTACAAAAGCACATTAAAAATTAAACTAAAATTAAATCTGAAAACATAAAAATAAAAGCTAATTTTAAATAATGATAAATACTATAATTGTATCTAAATAATACTAAAATAAAGCAACGTTGGACTTCAACAACAAAACAACACTGAGACATTATTACCAGCAAAATATAAGCTTTCGTGTTGCATAGAAGAAAGTCAGTCTTACGTTTTGGAACAACATTAGAGTGATGAATTGAAGACAGAATGATTTTTGGGGGAACTGTCCCTTTAATGTATCCCAGCAGTCCTTGAGCAGACCATTGACCTTGACCATAGGCCCAATATTTTGACATAGCAATAAATAAAGATTTTATTTCATATTGGTTGCACACTCTTCCTAACAGAGTTCAATCGATGCACCACCGTGTCACAGTGTTTTTTTTTTTTTTTTC
>NW_015772320.1:0-804 GCF_001515625.1 Sinocyclocheilus rhinocerous
TGTGTGTATGGACTTCACTTGGATTTGCAATTGCAGTGCATTAGGAGTTTTATTTTTGAAACTTTTTTTAAATGTGTTATTTAATTTTGTTATAGGAATATGTTTTCCTCCCTATGTATTGTGACCAATTTTTTTAGCTTTTGGTTAAAATTTGTAGTTTCTTAAGTTTATGTTTTTATGACCACTTTTGCTATTGTCTTGGTAGAAAAGCTTGCAGAATAGTGAAGGAATGAAGATCGGTGGGTTGATTTAGTCTTACTGACTGCCCAACAGAAAGTGGACATTTTAAGTAAATGGTGAATTTCTTTTAGTCGTAAGATGATAGATGTTAGACATTTTTTAAGATGAAACTCAAAATTTGAAATTCGTGTTAATGACTATTATTTTGAAAAAATGATTGAACAGTTGTTTTAAGATGGTTATTACTTTCTTGTTATCTGTTTTTGTTGTTGTTTTTAAATTTTTTTTGGTTTTGTTTTTGCATTTTAGAAGAAAAAAAAATGTTTTTGGATTTGTGTTCCCAACAAATACTTGAAGTTTTTAAGAAAAAAAAAAGAGATGTGGGTTAGGGTAAAATAGACATTAAAGAGACCGACACTGGAATCCTTGTCTCTGCATCTTATTGGTTTGTCATCACAATTGCATTGCAGTTTATTGAACAGGACAATGGAATTTCAATTACAAAGATTTGAAGAGGTTTTGATGTTTTGCAACTATTGGGTGTTTAAAATCAGCATGAAATGAATTCATCCTATTGTGAAAAACTGATCTATGCATGTGTTTCTTTTTTTCTTTTTTTTCTTT
>NW_015772321.1:0-804 GCF_001515625.1 Sinocyclocheilus rhinocerous
GAGATAGGGACCAGCAGGAGTTTAGGCAAACCTTCACGGAGACTCTAGGGAGGACTGCGGTCCAGAATGTTATGGGAACATCGCAATACAAACTCCCCAAAAGCCGAATATCCTGATGCGAAGATATGTGCTGATGTTGACAAACCTTGTGTGACGTGTCCTTGATGATTTTAGCACTCAGCGTACCGTCCTGTTCTGAGGAAATACAAATAAAGCTTGTTTTCTTGAACAACAGCCACGAGGAGGTTTTTCAGCTTCCTCTTTTCGTCCCGCATCGCTGTTATGCAACTTTCAGGCTTTCTCATGCACGTATTAGATTTCAAAAGTAATTGAAGTTTCTCTGTGGTATGGCGTCTCTCATGGGCTGCCAACAAAAAGGGGGTGTGTTTCTTCCCATCAGCCCTGTGCTTCTTTACCTTTCATCACCTACAGGTACATCCCTCAGGGAAGCTCCAAACCCCCTTCATTGGGACCTTTTGACTAAGTGCTGCTCTCCTACTTCCCAGAGCCTACAGAGACGAATCCATCGAATTCTTCTTCACAACCAGTTAGGTGCATTTTAACCACCTCTAATGTGAGGACGTGTCAGTGTCATCCTTATCTGAACAGATAGGTCTGGTATCTTCTGTGGGAAACATCCAGGGGCTCAATGTTTGGTTTCATCCATGTTTTATCAGTTCCTCCCTCTAGATTTAGAGGCAAAATTGATTAGCAAGCCTCACTGGTGCCTGATTTCCCAGAGAGAAGGGGGAAAAACGCGAAAAAACAATGCCATTTTTGCTTGATGATGTAACTTCCACGTTT
>NW_015772322.1:0-804 GCF_001515625.1 Sinocyclocheilus rhinocerous
GGAATACATGATATTGAGTGGTCAATCATAGAATTCAGCATTAAAAGATTTCAGAATTATCAGACCATTATCCATAGTAACACTGTGTAAGTGCGTGCTCTTCTGGGAAAGCTGTTTCTTGTACTTTATCTGTTTATTACAAAATTAATCACTTCAGGGATACAACATCTGATTACCCTTTTTTGTATAATGTTTTTTTTCTTTTGTGATAATGCCGTATTTCAGAGATGATGGTCATAAATGGTGATATAGCTGCGCTACAGAAACAGTGATAATCATCCAAATATAGCAGATGCATTCCCTGTGCCACATCAGGTCTATATATAAGCATAAACAAATGTTGAAATATTACAAACCATTAGAAAGTGTTTGTGTTTGTCATACATTGTCATATTTTTCCTATTGTAGTTCATGAAGGGATCAGCATCCGAGCTTTTCAGAATAGAACAAATGTCTGAATTTGTCATTAAGTTGCCATTCAATCAACCGCATCCCACGTATGCTGTCCACCAGACAGTCGAGACATCTCTGAAGACAACACCTCAGGAGACTCTAGAATTGCTTTTTATATCTTTGCTATCATAAGCGAGGATGAGTGTCAACTTAAAGGCTTGACTAAAGATGAGAAGGGCTGTAAATGATTTAATATAAAGTCATGTCATACTGTATATTGCAAATTTCTTAAAGGGTTAGTGAATTTCCCAAAACGGAAATTAGCTGAAAAAGTGCTCACTCTCAGGCCATTCGAGATATAGATGACTTCCTCAGATTTGTAGAAATGTAGCATTGCATCAGTGTCTCAGC
>NW_015772323.1:0-804 GCF_001515625.1 Sinocyclocheilus rhinocerous
TCCAGATCGCCTCGGTGCCTTTGACAGATAGCGTCAAATACTGCCTGTGAAGACAGAACGCCCTTGCGGTAGTTAACATCCAGAGAGGATTCGCACTTATTGATAGCTACACAAAAGGTGCTGAGCACAATGTCTGGCGAAGCCTCAACAAGCAAATAAAAATTGCTTTACTGAGCCCTCCAAAGGTGACAAAAAATGTCAGGCTTGCCAGAAGATTCATTTCTCGTCCTTTCGATTTATTCCAGTTAGAGTGTTTTTTTCCCCTCCTGCTTTTGTTCTTAGCTGAGGCTTGTGTGCTTTGAATGTTTTGAAAGCGCTCATGAAAATGGGAAATTGAAGTCATTTGAAATGATGTGTTTCTGGTCAATTAGAAAGCACAATGCGGTAATTGTGAACATACAGCAAGTGGTAATTGAACATATACGCTACGAGTCCTTGGGATCTTTGTCACTGACTGATGATGAAAAGGTTATGCTTTGCAAGTTCTCCAGAAGACATAAATGTATCTAGTGCAATAAATCACTTTCTTAATCAGTATTTTGTCATGTTTTCCAGCAAACATAAAGCATCTTTAAACCAAGATAAATCAGTAAGTAGTTTTCAGTGAATACATCCTAAATGAAATATATTTTTCTTGCCCCATTTCCAGATTTTGTTGTTGTTTTAAGCATACATTTGACAATATGTGCTTATGCTTAAAACAGGATAAAACAATTTGCCAGTGTGGGGAAAAAAAAAAACAAGACAAGAAAATACTGATTATGTCACGGAAACACCTGCCTCACCAGCCGAATCAGCCTCCTA
>NW_015772324.1:0-803 GCF_001515625.1 Sinocyclocheilus rhinocerous
GGAAGTCAAAGAGCAGAAAGTCTACGGCACCAAAGTCATTTCATCACTTTTTTATTCATTTAGATAGTTTTCTGTCATGCTTAAGGAGGGGGGAAGTAGAGAGAGAGAGAGAACGGAAGGGAAAATGACCAACATTGGTGAGGCGTTTTGCTTGACACAACTTCCTCACTCCATCTGCCTGCTGTTATCTGTTTAATTCATCCTCCTATCTGGACTGTCTTTACCCTCGCTAAATTTCCCTTTGACACGCATGCCTTCCTGCGCATAATCCAGACCTGCCGGGCAGAATTAGCACCGGAGGAATTGATAGAATGACGAAATGGAGAGAATAGGACAGGTGGAAATAAAATGTCAGAGCGAACGGACTGATTTGACTCCGAGTCAAATTGTCAGGCTCGATACAGGCCATGTTTTGGGGGAAATGCTGACAGATGAAAAGGTGTCAGAGAAGAACGGTTTGATGAAAAAGTGGTAAAATGACATGGAAAAGAATATTTAAAAAGATGAGTACAAACTCTCAGTCTTAAACTTTCAATGCTAAACTTTTGATGGAAGGTCGAACATTTGGATGTGTGTTTTTTTCTAGAGTATTTCAGAATATTCCTACGCAGCCAATCAGTGGTTTTGGACCATTTTTCGTGGTTATTGGTCATTAGTGGTGCATAACTATTAGCCAACTATTTGAACAAACCTTGAATGTAAGTATTGAAAGCACACAACTCATAATGCAGTGTTTCCTAAAGAAACTTTTACTTTTATACTTTTAGTCATTTAGCAGATGCTTTTATCCAAAGCGACTTACA
>NW_015772325.1:0-804 GCF_001515625.1 Sinocyclocheilus rhinocerous
ACAATACAATAAAGTTACAATGGCATCAGAAAACAGTCGTCACCAGCTAGTTAATTTTTCCGACAATGCATTGTAATACAAAGTTCTGTCATGAAACTCTAGATGGCGCAGCTAATTGGTTTCTTTTCGCATCAGCAGCCAATGAGCTTGCTGCTCAGCGTTCAAATTCTTGGCTAGTGCTTGCTGTAGCAGTTGCAGCACGCTTCCGAAATCCTCCACGTTCCCCAGCTCCACCTGTATAGACCTGCTACGGGTAATTTCATGCATGTTATATGTGCAGCAGTAGCATTTCTTACACGCTCACAGCAGCCTATCTGTGGATGTCTTGGCAGTAGCAAGTCTATGTATTTGCTCTGCCACAGCAGCAGCGTAGCAGATCTATTCAACCAAACTCCAATAACATTGCCATGCTAAACTTCCGAGAGTTGTTATGACAGAATTATGGTAGTTAAGCAGTGAGTGTTCTAAGTGGTCGCTAAGCAGTTGCTGTGGTGTTCTGGTTGGGCTTAAAGCAGAGGAAAGATGAACCAAAAAATCAAAAGCCAGATCAGTCAGAAACAACAAAGCATACTAAGAAAGAACAGGCTGAAGTAATGTGTCAAGTCAGTCAAGTTTAAGTAGGAATCTTAAACAGTTAGCAATAGATTGAAGCACTCGTCTGTGCACGAGTCGCCGTCACTGATAACAGCGGCAACGAAGCTGATTTTAAAAGCAACATATTTCAGTGCCAGATCGCTTCTTATTTAACACAAATTAACAAAATTAATACTCTGCTAGTCAACTAGAGAGGTTTCATTTGTAATA
>NW_015772326.1:0-804 GCF_001515625.1 Sinocyclocheilus rhinocerous
ATGACTGGACTTACATCAACATGGTGCCATTCAGAGCAAAGAAAAACCTGAATAACTAAGTTACATTTTATTTAGAAGTTATTGGCATAAGATACAGTTAACAATAATTCTAAATAATATTGCACAAACCTACCACCATCAAAATGAACCAATGCATAAATTTTGTTTTTCAAATACCCTGTAATACCGTGCACACTTTACTCATAAGCATGTACTGGCCATAGGGAGAACCGGGACTTTCCGGGTGGGCCGATAGGCGAAGGGAGATCTCCCCACTCCCCTATATAAGGCGCTGTTTTAAAAATGCATCAAATCAGTAACTGCAAAATGCAAATACCTCAAATGTGTGAAGAAACGGTGCAACCCGATTAAACCATGCATCCGCCAGCCCTGGGTGAAAGCAGGCCAAACGTGCACTGCACTTCTGCAGCTATACCAAGTGATAAACCAAGTCTACCAAGTCGCTTGATCCATTCAGATTTGACTCAGAATTTTGTTTTATACATAATGTTGCTGTTATTACTTATGATAAATATTGGTCAATATAAATCACTTTCATAGAGGTTGTTTTCATAATTTCTGCATGCGTTTACACCATTTGTTATTATAAATTTTATAGTTTATTATTTATTTATTTATTTTACAAACCATATCCATGGTAACAAGGAGCATGTTATTACTGTGACTATAATATTATTATTAATAGTTTAACTTTTTAATCGTTCTAATGAATTTTAATTGAAGTAAAATGTTAATTAAATTAGAGCTTGATGAAATATAAATAGGCCTGTCAGTGTGTTACAT
>NW_015772327.1:0-804 GCF_001515625.1 Sinocyclocheilus rhinocerous
TACTTATAAAGCACATATTAATGCCTTATTCTGCATGACCATAATTTCCATATTTCCCTAATTCTACCCCATACTTAAACTTAACAACTGCCTTACTGTTAATAAGCATCAAATTAGGAGTGTATTGAAGCAAAACTCGTTGTTAATAGTTAGTTAATAGTGAGAATTGGTCCCCATACTAAACCGTGAGCAATATAGATAATATTTCTTGCCATGATTGTACAAAATAATACAATATTTAGTCACATGCAGCTATTCGTCTTTGTTCTTTATTAGATATATACTGCAAATAATGGTCTTTTGTAGTCTTATCTGTGGCATTTATGTAGGAATTTACATAAGACCCAAGCGTATATAAATAAAGATGTAGAATGGTAGAACAACATAAAGGAGTTTTCATACCAGGGGAAATTATACCTGTATTATATTTGGCAACCATATGGCCAATCAATTAGGAAATGCAAATTATCTGTACAAGATGCAACATGAACATTTCCTTGGACTCTTACACACCTAGTACAACCTAAACACGGTATGGCTTATTAAAAACCTAATTTGATAAGCTTTTAAATAAAGTCACTTGGAAACAATGGAAAACGTGTTTGCAAATGATTAAATGCTTATGGAGCTTATTTTGATTGTTCACCTTTAAATGGTTTTCATCTGATGAATTCCCTTTTCCTGCAGTAATAAGATTACTCATGGGAGGTTTTCTCAATTTATATTTCAGATACAATTACTGAGTAGCTAGATTGTTTCCCCCCCCCTTTTTCCTCCAGTGTACGTCATTCCATAGAAGAACCT
>NW_015772328.1:0-804 GCF_001515625.1 Sinocyclocheilus rhinocerous
ATTTCTGTACTATATAATAGCCGAAAAACAGTATGTGAACAGAACAGAACAGAACAGTCTGAATTCAGTATTTATAAAACAAAAGGCAAAAAGTACGTGGATGACCTAGTATTTCCAGCGAGATTCTGAAGTACACATACAATGGACCCTTTACTATCCCATGAGGTCATGTGAGAGGATTTGTGAATGGTAGTAAAGCGCTGCAACTGATGTAGCGAATGTTGTACCATATTATATTCATACTACACATTCATATAGAACATACTTTTAGAACGGTTGACAAGTAATTACTTAATTAATGAAAAGTAATACATTTTTACGTCTAAAATATGCAAACTAAAATATAAATAAAATAATATCGTAAACACATGATCCCGAATGACTAAGCAAAGTCATATTACCCATTGACAAACTCAGAATACCTACTTACTTACTGAATACCTACTCGGAGAGTATGCTATTTCGGATGCAGCTGTATTTTTTTTTAATGCTGCAGGTCTAGTAAATATGAAGGTACTGCAGCTCATCTGGTCTGGTCTGGTCCCCGGCAGGTCTGTGGGTTTAATCCATCTGTGATCTGTGTGGGTGAAGACAGAATATTTGAGCTTCGACAGGTGTGGAGAAGGAGCTCTCCTCAGATGAAGCCGTCATCCTACACTTAGCCTCTGCCATTCCCACAAACGTGGAAGTGTAGCAGATGAGATAACATGGCTAATACACACACATGTGACCCACATCATTTTGGTGTAATCCAGTACAGTAATCACTCTTTAAATATACTTGAATAAACTATAATTTCCTCAA
>NW_015772329.1:0-804 GCF_001515625.1 Sinocyclocheilus rhinocerous
GAGGAACTGCGACTGTAGGAGCGATATGACCTGAACGTGAAGACACACATCAAAGAATTAGCTTCAGTGAGGCACATTATCAAATTCAAACAAGACGGTTTCAATAATACATGGATTTATTTATGATGTACCTGGACATGCGGTCAGAGCTCTCACTTCTTCGATGCCCTCTTCTCCTGCTACGGCTAGAAGAACTATCGTAAGAGTCAGACCTGTATTTCCAGGAACAAAAGACATAACTAAGAATAATAAAGCGACACTAGGTTGCAGTCAAAATGCATGAATAATTTTGGCTCCATGCTCACCTTGATCTGTGGTGACCTCTGTACCGACTTCTAGAACGACTTCTACGGTCTGTGTGGCTAAAACAAGATCACCGTGGCATCTTAATTTAAAAACATTTTAATCCCCATAACACACATATCAAAGATAAATATCTTTCAACACTTACCTACGGTAACTTCGGTAGGTGCTACTTCGGGAACGGGAGTGTCCTCTGCTGTATCTACTCCTGCTTCTACTTCTACTGTAGCTCCTGTGTGAACAATTAAAACATACAAAATTAACTTGACATGAAAGATTGGACATACGAAGACATAAAACATTGTCTGTTGTAACCAACCTGGAAGAGTAGGTGTAGCTTCTGGACCGGCTATATGAATGGGACCTACTTCTGTGGTGGGTCCTGTGGCTGGACACAGACCTTGACTTGTTCCGAGAGTGATTATGGGATCCAGCCCCTTCTCCTGTTGCTGGAAGAGAGTCTTCTTCACTTGAGCTGTCTTGATTTCTGGGTCTCTGATT
>NW_015772330.1:0-804 GCF_001515625.1 Sinocyclocheilus rhinocerous
CCAGTAATAATATCTTAAATTAGGGAGACGCAAACCTCCTTTTATATTTACATCTTTAGTTTTATTCTGGGTCGTCTGTTCTGCCAAATGAACTTGGATATGAGTTTATCTAGCACATTAAATGTAGATGCCGGAATCCATACGGGGAGGAACTGAAATAAGAAAAGCAGTCTAGGTAAAATATTCAGTCTCACTGTCTCAATCCTACCAAACAGTGAAAGTGGTACCACCTCCCACCTTAGAAAATCCTTTTTTAATTGTGTGGATTAACTTGTCATAATTTGCCTGATACAACTGTGAAATTTTAGGTGTAATGGCAACTCCTAAATATTTGAATCCCTGATTAGACCATCTAAAAGATGCTCTATCATTTAGTTCTACCGGCCAGACTCCAGTAATCATAAGTGCTTCTGATTTAGTACAATTGATTTTATATCCAGAGATGGAATCATATACTTCTAGACAATCTTGAACAGCTGGTATTGAAGAAATTGGATTTTCAATAAATAATAATATGTCGTCTGCATATAGAGAAATCTTTTGACAATTACCATCCTCATCAGCTATTCCTCTCAGCCAATGGTTCAATGCTTAGAGTGAACAAAACAGGAGACATAGCATATCCTTGTCTAGTTCCCCTCCCCAGATCAAAGAACTCTGAACAGTGACCGTTCACTCTAACTCTTGATTTAGGATTATGATAGAATATTTGCATCCTTCTTATAAATGTGTCATGAAACCCCATATATGCCAGTGTTTGTTTTAAAGGGGTCATATGATGCGATTTCAATTTGTCCTTTCTCT
>NW_015772331.1:0-804 GCF_001515625.1 Sinocyclocheilus rhinocerous
ATTCAGCTTTGATCACAGAAATAAATTGCATTTTAAAATATATTACAATCGATTTTTTTATAAAATAAATGCAGCCTTTATAAGCATAAGAAACTTCTTTATAAAAACATTAAAAATCTTACTGATGCCAAACTTTTATACACTAATTCCTCAAGTAAGCGATATACACTAGTGTACGTCATGAAATCATACATCCTTGTACAGGCTTTTCCTATTAAAAATCAGTGTAAATATTTGAATATGCAAAGTGTGAACTTACGTTGAGCCTCAGCTGAGAGAAAAACAGTGAGGGTAAGAATGGTCAGATACTGCTCCATGTTTGTCGATGACAGTGGAACAAACAGAGGAACAAACTTCAGATGAGGTGAATGAGAGCAGACAGAAGTCCCTCCCTATGAGCTTAGTTTCGGTTTCATGAACAAATCCTCCACGCAGAATTTAACCCTCACTCTGACACTCTATCTACACTGTAAAAACAAACAAGCTGATTCAACAAATAATTTGTAACCGGGCTGCCTTAAAATGTTGTGTTCAAAAAGCTTTAAAAATTATAGTTGTTGACACTTATATTGGAGTTCCTTAAAACTAGAATTAATAGTTGGGGTAACAAAGGTGAAGCTGAAAAAAGCTGAATCAACTTTATACTTTGTCTAACCAATAAGTTTTTAGTTAGCCCAACAAGACAAGAAAGTTGTGCTAACCTAAATCCAAGTTGAAACAACATAAAATTAGTGAGACCAACAAACATTTACTGATATTGAGTTGTTTAAACTAATCATTTTGTTGAATAAATTTATAATTATA
>NW_015772332.1:0-794 GCF_001515625.1 Sinocyclocheilus rhinocerous
ATGAATAGAAAGTTCAAAAGAACAGCATTTATTTGAAATGGAATTCTTTTGTAACATTATAAATGCCTTTACTGTCATCTTTGAACAATTTAATGCACTGCTGAATAAAAGTAATCGTTTCTTTAGTAATGGTACTAGTATGGCACTTTTTGTAGGTGTAAACGTGCTAAATGTAGAGTTGGAAAAATACACATACAATACAAAGAGCAGTTTTATTGGTGGTTGAATATACAGGATGTTATAGGTATAACGGAAAAAATTCCCAGAAGTCGGTAAACATCACAGACGCCACACACACACACACACACACACTGAAGAAAGCAGCTTCAGCATCCCTTCTCCCATATGTGAATAACGACGTTCTGTAGAAAAACCACATTCTCTCACACACACACACACACACACACACTCTGATGCCCAGAGATCACAGCATATTCAGTCCTCATGTTTTTTTTTTTGCCTCATAAATGTTAGTTATTTTAGTGCATGACTCGTTTGGTTTGAAAATATATTTCCTCTGCCCTCTCTACATGATGGAAGATTATACATAACAACTGTACATGTACATTTATACAGAACATATCATACACATCCCAAAAAACAAAAAAACATCCACACGCACGCTATCAAACTGAGCCCCGCCCCTCTCTGTGATATCACAGTCTGCTTCGGTAAATGTTAAGGTCATTTTTTGCAATAAACAAAAGATTTTTTGCATTATGACACTTTATTCATGACAATTAAGCTCGAGATTATATATATATATATATATATATATATATATAGCTCCAGCC
>NW_015772333.1:0-804 GCF_001515625.1 Sinocyclocheilus rhinocerous
GTCCAGTTGCGTCTTATGTTGTTTAAAAGAATTGTCCTTTCATATATTTTATTCACTTTGCAGATCCCAGGAAATGGAGGAAATAGATTCTGCAGATGTCCTGAGAATTTTCCTCCTCAATGAAATTCCAGCTCCAAGTTTTCAGACCACAGCTAACATATTTCCCTCTCAACTACATGCATGTGTATGAACTAAAATTGAATTTAGGTAGATTTTTTATGCTTAGTTATTTGTTGTTTTTAGTCATCATTGTTAAATGCTTTGTTGGCAAGCCTGACTCCAGCATATGCTGAATGTCACACTTCCAGGCTGTTCAGTAAGTAACAGGGCATATTGTAACTCTATCTGCCTGAAATTAATGGTTCATTCATGGTAAATGTAGAAACATCACATGCTCTTTGTTTCAGAGGCCCATTAAAGTTGAACCAGAAGGAGCTGCTGTTCTGGAACATGAGAGGAAGTGAGTAGGAACTTTAACAGATGTGCAGAATCGTTTTTTCCTTCAGAAGAAAATGTAAACACTGCACATATGCAAAGCACATTGAGAACACAAATGCATACACGTACCATTTGTGCTTGAACATTTCGGCTTATTACAAGGTAACTGCTGAACTTTCAATAAACTGTATTTACCCACCTAAGATGTAAAAGTACCATGGCCTTAACTGCTACAGACTTTGGTGGTGGACCACCATAGGGGGACACAATGCCCCAATATTATTAGGTAAATAAATGGTTTCAACCCCAAAATTCCAGACGGTGTTTTACCTCACTCTGTCTATTCCTGTATTGAGGTACCATATC
>NW_015772334.1:0-804 GCF_001515625.1 Sinocyclocheilus rhinocerous
AAGCAGTGTTTTACGCATTAAGAGCTGTGCTGTCCAACGTAAACACGTAGCCACGAAGGACAGAGGAATAACAGTGCACCCTGTCCAGCATCTGTTTCCCAGACCTGGCTAATCAATCAGGGAGCTTCCAGTGGGAGGAAGGGAACTGCTGTTGACAGGGTGCCGCTTTATACGGGCTGAACTGGCACGTCCATGATGGTGTTTGCGCTCTGTGGTTGACCCATGCTGATGCCTTTCCTGTTTCTGTAGATTTTAGGTCATAAAGACTTCACGTCACCCACACAGCGCTACATTGACAGCAAGGTGGTGCGCACCCGTACGGAGGGCGAGTGGCTGTCGTTTGACGTGACGGAGGCCGTCAGCGAGTGGCTGCTGCACAGAGGTAAAGGAGCGGGAGATTGTGGAAGCCAGTTTAGTGTTTATAGATCATTTATATATCAGTCCTACTAGGAAATCCAACTAAAATCAGCTTAAAGAATCCAAATTGAAGATCGATGGCTTTTAGTCCGTGTCTGTCTGTTAGTCTTCTCCAAAACATTGGCAAAAGCATTACTTTTAGCAGATATACTATACACTTTTAAAATGTACAAGCTTTCTCTTATGGGAGAATGGATCAAAAATACTGCTGAGTCATCTTCTACTCATGGATGTGTTTAAAAATAAGTGTGCTTAACTGTGCACTTGTAGTTCAAATCTTAAAAGTATATTTTTAAGATAATATAATGTTAATTAAAGTGTACTGACTATATCTAAGGTTCATAACACACTTAAAAAAAGTGCACTTTGTAATAATGGCACATTTTT
>NW_015772335.1:0-804 GCF_001515625.1 Sinocyclocheilus rhinocerous
AGGAGGTTTTCTCTTTTCTGACACCTTTTAAAATGTAAAACCTCACAGTAAAACCCGAGAAACCAGCAGCTCTGTCAGTCGTGAAGCCTGAGGAATGAACTGAATCATATTTGAGTGAAAGAGAGACACTGACATCTGCTGCTGAGACTCAAACACTGCAGACTGAGCATTCACACTCGCAGAGAAATGAACACGGTCATTCATGTTAATCTAAAGCTGTAGGAGTTTCTTCTCTGAAACACACCGACAGCAGACAGTTAGCAGCAGCTGTCCAGCTTCAGAAAACACAGAATCAAACGCAGCGTTGCAGAGTCACATTAGAGAGGAGCAGACGGTAGATTTTTACATTATATCTTAAAATTTATACTTTAAAAAGACACCACAGAGCAGCTCTCATTCAATGACAGTCACTGGTTCAGAAACGGTTTGATGATCAAAGTTCATTCTTTTGTTTTCTGCAGAAGAAACAAGTCATACAGGTCTGGAGCGACACGAGGGTCAGTAAATGACTGAAATATGAACATGGGATATAATATTGTATGAAGAAAACAAGTGTCACAGTGCATCTGTAAATCTGGAATCAAACGCTTATCTGCCCAAAACGGATTAAGAGGAAATATTGCTCTTGGTTTCAACAGGAGTGTCTGTAAAACCCAAGTCTAGTACTGAACTCCATTGGAGCACTTTATTCAGAAAAGCAGATGTGGGAGAAATACATCATGTGCAGTTTCTAGACAAACAGGAGATTTTAAATAAAAACACGAGAAACAAGCAAGAAAAAGTTCACGACAATTATAAGAAAAA
>NW_015772336.1:0-803 GCF_001515625.1 Sinocyclocheilus rhinocerous
CCTCGTATGTGAAAACATACCTGACAATAAAGCTCATTCTGATTCATTCTGATAATTCTGTAGAGAGACTGTTATGTTTTATTGCATTATTAGGCTTTCATAAAAAAATTGTAATATGGTGTATAGAAATATAGAGTACATAACTAGGCCCTAGGTGTATATAACTATTTAGCCATATATTTTATATCATATCATATCATATATCATATATCATATTATATTAAACTAGCAGTGTGGGATATTCTTTGCATTGAGCTACTAAAGCAAGCAAGCAAACGAATGAATGAATGTTCACTAAAACTCTGTAATATATTAGTATGCTTTTATAAATATTTAAATATAATGGTGTTATTATACTTTTATAGCTCTTTAGCCATATGCATTACATTATATTATATTATAGTCTTCTTATTATATTTTATGTTATATATATTTAATTAAATATATTAAATAGCTACATCTATACAGCTGAATCCATATTATATTATATTATATTATATTATATTATATTGTGCTTTTATAAATATTTTAATATTACAATTCATTTATATGCAATTGTTTTTCATAACTTCATATATATTTTGTTTGTATTTTTGTATTTTTATTATTTCAATTCACCTATACCATTAGCAAGTGTACGAAAAGTGAATTTAGTACTCTTGCTGTGGCCCACACTAAAAGGATCATTTTAAAGCACTCGATCACCACACAATTGTAAACTGTGCCGCTATTCTCACAGCAGATCCATGAGCGCTTACTCTATTACGGCGTTCCAGCTCATCTCCCTCAGTCCAAACACACAC
>NW_015772337.1:0-788 GCF_001515625.1 Sinocyclocheilus rhinocerous
ATAATTAACTAAATTAATTCATACACTGGTAAAAATATATATTTTTTCATACCTTGTTGAGGAATATTAGTCAAACAAGTTCGTCTCGAAAGACCTGCGTATGTGAATGATGGGGCCACAGGCAGTTTGCAGACTATGCTGATTTCCTGTTTGAAAGACATGTACTGCGTAAATGTGCGTGTGGGTGGCTGGGAGGTGTGGCTTCATTGCAAAGACAATAGTATAAATAATGTTCACAATAAGCGAAGCAGTTACGTAACATTATTAAAATTATTTTATCTAATAAGCAGAACCTCAGATGGTGTCATTTCCAAGCACATTCTCTTCAACGTCCGCTTGCTCAAAAGTCAGTGGAACGCGAGCGTTCTTCCTATTGGTTGCTAGGGTGTTTTGAATTTGAAATTCTATTGTCCCGCCCCTTAACAACGGCATCCTAGCTCGACGCTGATTGGCCTACAGCAAGGTACAGTCGGCCAATCAGATCGCTGCGTGTAGTTTTGGACGCATGCAGACTGTAGTGTAGTGCAGTGTGTCTGTTTCAGTCTGAATAGCTTTTCGTTGTACTTTTCGTGAATGTTTGCACACATTCTGTTTCAAAATATTTTCCTGCTTTAACTTAGGTTGTTCAGCGTATGGTGAAAAGGTAAGATAATTTTTGCTTGTTTTTGTTGTTTAACGACCGACTTGATGCTTCCTGTGATCAAAACAGTTTCTATACCGAGTTTTGTTTAGTAACCTTGTGGAGCACATCGTGTGTGTGTGTGTGTGTGTGTGTGTGTGTGTGTGTG
>NW_015772338.1:0-804 GCF_001515625.1 Sinocyclocheilus rhinocerous
CAAAATGGTAAATAAAACAAATTAAATTCAAGACATATTCTCTGAAATATATTATCAGAAAACAACAAATCTTACAAAACGTTCATTCTCAAATAAATGTATCCCTTTTTGTCATTATATTATATTAACACTTTGATTTAGATTTTCAGTTTTTATTGATTTTTTTGTCATTTTGTTTTTGTCATTTGTATTATTTTTAACTGTTTTTTTATATATATATTTCTCTTTTATATATTTCTTTTTTATTTATTTTAGTTGTAGTTTGAAGTTGGGAATTTAGTATTTCAACTTATTTCAGCTTTATTCTGAAAGTTACAGTATGTTTTTTTTTATAGTTTTGCTGTATATCTGTTTATGATTTGACCCTTTAATGAATGTAAAGCAGACATACGGGACGCGGTTGATTTATTCGTCAGTTCTTGGCTCTGGTGGATGTAGTAATGATGGGAAATGTTGGCGGCTTGCTTTGATATGAAGCCAGTGTTCGTTTCCCTCTGATTTTATATTAATTAGAGGACTTATGACAGCTGTGAAGGTATTTTATGTAATAAAAATATCATTTTCATTCACACCTGCGAGCTGCTTCCACACAGGCTCTAAAATTAACACTCGCCGAGAGCCAAATGTGAATAAAAACTGGACCCAAACCACAACACTATATGAGCTTTACAGAGAAATACATCAAGATATTGTGATGTAAAGGATCTGAGTGAACTACATCTGACACACAAACATCCACCCTGATAAACAAACAGCATCCTTTTCATACTGTCCCTGCTAAAAACATCTAAATGAATGAATAAA
>NW_015772339.1:0-804 GCF_001515625.1 Sinocyclocheilus rhinocerous
CCCCTCTGGACAAGTTTTTGTGGATTTCAATTTTAAATGTATTTATTTCAATGCAAGAAAAGAGTACCAGTGTTTCTGCACAGAAATGTCAGATTAAAATCACAATTCTAAAAACAACACTAGTATATACATAAAAACAGCTCAGAATGACAGCTCTTACACAAATTTGAAGTGCAAAGTCTCCTGTCATATCATCATTGTTGTTTCCTGCCCTTCATCTCAATTGTTTGTACATGTCATGTTTCCTCATTACTGTGTGTACTATGTGTTGTCCTCATGGTTATCTAGCACTGCTTGTTGTGACCTGGTTCAAGGAGGTTTTTGTCACAGCCACGTGTTGTGGCTATTAGATAGACTACAGGCTAGAGAGGGATGAATGATAACGATGAGCACGCAGACCCTTATTGGGCTGGCAGTCAGGCAATGAAGGAATCAGCTCTCATGTGTCTTTTGACCAATTTCAACATGCCAGAGTTTGTTTGTATCTTTTTGTATGAGACTTGACTTGTTTTGATCAGGGGAAGATTTTCATTTACACTAATTTGTCACAGCAAATTTTTTCCAGTGTAATTGAAACACAATTAAACACAATCAAGCCTCCTATTTTCTCATCTTGCTCAAAAACAGAAAAAACAAACAACATTTCCACTTTCCCTATTAAGCATTAATCAGAAATAAATAAATAAAAACAGTTTAGAAGAGAAACAGTTTGTTGTATAGATCACAAATAGTACCAGAAAAATGAATAAAACCCATAATAACTTCTGCAGTCAGTATAGCCAGTAACACTCTGGTGTCAAGCAA
>NW_015772340.1:0-804 GCF_001515625.1 Sinocyclocheilus rhinocerous
GGCTTTAAACTTGAAAGAAATAAAGATTTGACATTTATCATGATATCGACTGATACGAAAAAAATTGTGATAATTTTTTTTGGCCATATCGCCCAGCCCTAGCTAATAGTGTTAGAAATAATATTCAGTTTCTTGCACAGACCAGTCATTTCGCTTCATAAGACCTCAATATATCATCAGGAGCCACTGGGATTAATTTAGTCTTGCTTGTATGTGCTTTTTTGACTTTCAAAGCTGACTTGCATTGAATGAATCACCAAGGACTACAGTTTCAGCTAAAAATCTTCTTTACTGTTCCACTGAAGAAAAAAGATATCTACATCTTGAATTGGCCTGAGGATGAGTAAATTTGGGTGAACTGTCCCTTTAAGAGCCAGGGTCTGTGTTTGATTTGGAGGCGATTAATCGGTTGAGTTTGGCATTGCCCTGCTGCAGGTGCTGTGATGGGATTACTGTTAAACCAGCGCCAGACTCTCCCTGCTGATCTGTTTGGACTTGTTTACTTCACACGTGTGTCTTCATGCGCACAAGAGCTTGCGAAGTCGATCAGCACCATTACTCGTGCTCATACTGAGGGTTAGTGAGGTGATCAAACCTCTAAAAACCCCAAATCGTCAATGAACAGCGACTCACAGAGAGCCATTTGTTCGCTGCTCTTAAAGAGGGACAGTGCTGCTCATGGGAAAATTAGGTGTTTCACGGTTAAACGAACTGGAAGGCCTGAATCATCCGGTGAAAACAGACTCTGAACCTGTTTGTAGATGATGTAAATTTCCCAAAAAGAAAACTTTCCAAACTCTTGTT
>NW_015772341.1:0-804 GCF_001515625.1 Sinocyclocheilus rhinocerous
ATTTTTGTTATGCTGGCTGAAAGTCTTTTCACATCCCGATAGCAATCGCTACATTAAGTGACAGCGCTGGAGGAGGCGTGGCTTTGGAGAGTGATTTGCAGGAAGGATGCAATCTTATGCTTTCAAAGCTAGCTTTAATTTTTCTGTTTTTCAAACACATCATCCATATAAATTAGTTGTTGTTGTTTTTGTGATTCTTACCAGTCCAGGAACTCAACCAAAGACTCTGAATCGTAAGAGTGAATCTTAAGACCCTAATGTCTTAAGAGTTTCTTAATGAAGGTGATAACACAGCTGTATTTGGGACTGAAGTTTGATCATCATCTCATGACGACAGGTACATACTCCACATTATCCTCCTCTTCAACTTTCTATAAAAACATGCAACATAGTGCTAAAATTGTTTGCCTTTGAAAATGTAACACATTTTCTTTAAAATCAAATATTGAAATTAAGTAATATTAGGGTTATAATACCTTTATATACCTATCGTACATCTAATGGTACCACTATGAACTCTTTTGGGGTAAATAAGGTACAAAGGTCTCATTTTGACATTTCTGCCCCAATGACAAGCTATTGTAACCCAAAAAGATACCATTTTTCATTCTGCTACATGAATCATTTTTGCTAAACATAACTAGGCAGTGGATCTGTAGTTCCAAGTATGCTTTGCATCAGACTGCAAATGTTGAAAGGAAGTGTTGTGTTTTGTGTTTTTCAGGGACATTACATTTAAAAATCATGTTTAGCATGCTAATATGAGACAGGGCTAGCATCTAGTTAACTGACAACACAAACGTG
>NW_015772342.1:0-804 GCF_001515625.1 Sinocyclocheilus rhinocerous
TACCAGCAACAATGGAATAGTTACTTGTCACTATTGGGATAGTAACTAGTACCAAATTAAGAAGTGCTGGTATGTGATGAATATGTAACTGAATTGATACTAGTAACGATTGGAATAAGTATTTTATTTACCTAAAAAAAACAAGAAGACCCTACTAGTGACATATTTAACAGATGTTAGTCACTAGTGGATTACTTACTAGACAATAAGAGATAGTATCAAAACCGATATTAGATATTTTTAGGGATTAAATGTTATCATTGTCATGGTGCTTCAAAAGAATATGTAAACCATGAAAATAAGTTTGTAAAAATGATCCAATTTATATAAGAGTGTTTGTTGATATTCTTGGTTTTGAATGGACATTCAGTGCTTATTCCAATGAATGAAACTTAAACATTTCCACGTGTTTTTAATGTTCAGAATGATTTACCAAGGTATTTTGTTTTTTATTTATAGAATGTTGTCCATTTTAATATGTATCATATGCTGCATTCACTCCGGGAAAAGTCAGGTAAGTGAATTTTGTTTTGAGTCATTCAAGCTAGGCACTATTGCTCAACTTGTGTCGTAATAAGAGTGCCTTACTTGTTTTTGGTTTTTTTTGCTTTTCCAGTTCTGTTGTACATCTTTAAAATAAACATTAACTTTAGCATACGATAGCAATATCAAGCTACTTCAACATAACTACTTAAAGAACTCCATAAACTGCTGTTTATCTATTGCATTGACTATAAAATGCCTGTTTCTCTCCAGACATGCACAGATGGATTTACTTATGACCGCCGTGCCAGACAGTGTATC
>NW_015772343.1:0-804 GCF_001515625.1 Sinocyclocheilus rhinocerous
GCACAAATATTAAGTAGCACTGATAATAATAATACGTTTTTTGAGCACCAAATCATATTAGAATGATTTCTGAAAGAGCATGTGACACTGAAGTAATGGAGTGATGGCTTCAGAAAATTCAGCTTTAATAATAACAAGAATAAATCTCATTTTAAAATAGATTAAAATGCAAAGCACTTATTATTATTTCACAATATTACTGATTCAATATTACTGAAGTATTTTTGATCAAATGCCCTGGTCAACATTAGAGATTTGTTAAAAAAAAAAAAAAACTACTACCACCTTTTGAACAGTAGTGAATATTGCAAGTGAACAAATAAACATTTATAAAATAAAGCATTTGTATATTCTTGAATGATTTCATTTTGATGAAAAAGGATGCTTTTTATGTGAATAAAACCATTGAATACAGTATGGGTTATTTTGGCATCCTTATGCATTCATGTAGGATGTTTGGGGTCATGTACTGCTAACATTTTGAATTTATTATTAGTTATTTATAATTAACTGTGTATTAGAGAAGCCCTAGAGCACAACATCACGTCCTGTTGCCACAGTCTGTGCAGGTCAGCAATAACACTTAATAATGAATCAAGTTTAACTCTAGACCAATTATCTAAAAACTCATCAACTCTACTACAATCCCCTCCTCTCTTGCTTTCTTTAGCATGAAGACCACAGAACACAATAGACAACAGTATATGTTCCTTTTTGGTAAGAATAATAATAAGAAGGGATCCCCTGCCTCTGGGATTACCCTATTAAAGAGAAGAGATGTTCTTCTAAACACACACATAAACA
>NW_015772344.1:0-804 GCF_001515625.1 Sinocyclocheilus rhinocerous
GTTCTGGTACTGACTCAAAGTTCAATATTTAGTCTTCTGGCGGTTGCCATCGACAGATATCTGGCTGTAAAAATCCCCCTGAGGTGAGTTTTTCCGTTAATTAGCATTTCCTCATTATCACTGAGCGATTCATTACTACCTATTATTTATGAGTCTTGGTTCTTAAATAAAGCATTACCTCTATATATACAGTTTCACAGCTGCTGCCTTGAAACAAACGTTGACACGTTCACAACATTCCCCGCGTGACACCATGAACCTGTTCTCCGCTGTCTTCTGCATTTTCTTCCCTGAATAAATTATCAGGTAGTGCACTTTCTCATTAATATGATATAATTTGTTCATCTCATCTTTATAAACACACAACAAAACGACCAGCATCTTTCCTGAAAGGCTGCTATGTTGAGTAACCACATTTGAGAGAGAGAGCGAGCAGAAGCCGAGTTTCTCCAATCAATATGATGCTCGTGCCTCTGTTGCAATTCGTTCGAAGTTCATCTAGTTTATCGAAGTTGTAACACTGAAAGACTTTTTCAGGACAGCACGACCATGCCACACGCAGTCACAAACTAAACTCGGCTTCCTGAATTGGATATTGGCCTAATTTTCTTAATCTGTGTTAATACGTGAATCTCAAGAGGGCAATTAAAAAAATTAGATTGTTGTGAAAAAAAGGTCCTTATATATATATCAAAATAAATATACAATATACAAAAGAATACAAGGTCGCGCTGAGGCTCACTCTGTTTGTCTCTTTGGGAGTCTTCATAACAAATGAGCGTAACAGTACACATAAACTCAGAA
>NW_015772345.1:0-804 GCF_001515625.1 Sinocyclocheilus rhinocerous
AAAAAAAACGGTTCAGTTGGGCAATGGGTGCTATAATTATAAACTGAAAGTGTTTGCTCCATACAGCATGAGTTGCAGAGTCACAGCACAGTGCAGTAGAAGTCAGATTTCACTATTCACGTGACGAGAGTAACAAGAGATGACTGACAACACTATGGTAGAGGATTTAATGCATAACAGATCCAGAGCCCCATTAACAATTATCTTGTAAAATGTGGGGTACTATACACACACTATACACAGAAAATGTTTGATCTGGAATTCGGAAGTGAAAAACGAGCAAGCATTCAAAAGCACTTTCAGTACCCTGCATATAGAGAATGTGAAGCTGATGTCACACTGTGTTGCATTCTGGGTCAGTGTTTTGTTTTGACGAAATATTAGGAGGATTGCTGCCTTTCTGCTAGTGAGTTTAAGGCAGTGTTTTGATTTTCATAATTTTAGGTCATTCCTGCTGCATCAAGAATTGCCATAGTAACTCACATCATCGTTCAGGGACCTTTTCTATGTTTAAAAAAACACTGAGGGAAGCAGGCTTGGCTGTTTTGTATGTTGATTCAAAGTTTGCATCATCTGAAGACCTCACAGGGGTTTGTGTTGGCTCTTCCAGGGCATCCCGAAGTAGACACAGAAAAGCAAAAACTGAATAATTAGCGTAGCTGCTGTTCATAACATTTCAAACAAAAGATAATCATGTGCATTCGATCAGGTAATGGTGTGCTTTATGTGAATGCTTTGATAAAAAAATGTGTCTTTAAAGGGTCATGAACTGAGAAATCAAAATTCCCTTGATCTTTTGATACA
>NW_015772346.1:0-804 GCF_001515625.1 Sinocyclocheilus rhinocerous
TTCAAACCTCTGCTGGATGTCTGCAGCAAGAAGATAGCTGGTGAGAATGAGCATGATCCTCTCAGATGTTCCCATAACTACAGTAAACAGTTAGAAGCAGTGAATCAAGACCTATAACTGTCACATTACTTCTCATTTCGTCCTGCAGAAAACGTGCATGAATTTCCCTTCAATAGACTTCTTTCGGTTCTGAAGTCCTGCCATGAGCTTCACTACAGGAACTACACCCTTTTCAGCTCCATCTCGGAGTACATGGCCAACACATTTGATATGTGGTCTAACAAACAGGTGCGATATCTACTGATCTAAGACTTCAGTTAAACTGATCCATGTTCATGTTAAAAGAATGAACAGTATTTTGTGTGGTAGTGAGTCAAGCACCACTCACATTTTTATTAGAAGATGTATACATGTAGTATTAAACCTTATTTTCACAAAATATTTTTCTATGCTAGGTTATAAAAGTATTTTATAATTGCCCATGTTTTTTTGCACATTGACTTTTCTTTGAATAGAATATAGTAGATTTTTATTGTTATTGTAAAAGGAACAATGAAAAAACAATGCCTAATTTCACTTGAAATATATGATTTATTTTAGTATATTTAGTAGTAATAGTATTTTTAAATAGATAAATCAGCATACACTTCAAATGTTTGGTGTCAGTATGATTGATTTTGATTATGAATTTAATACTTCTATTCAGCAATTACACTCAAAAAGTGACTCAAAAAGTATTTATAATGTTACAAAAGATCCTGAAAAAAAACAGTTTCTAACTGTTTTCAGCATTAATAATAAGAA
>NW_015772347.1:0-804 GCF_001515625.1 Sinocyclocheilus rhinocerous
CAAAAAGAAAGGAAAAATTGAAATCACATCATATGACCCCTTTAATGGTCTCAGTGTGGGATGCTGACTGGTTTGCTGAGCTGAGACATTACATTCTCTCCCCTGCAGTGGCCGTTACAGAACCCCGTACACTAGTCGCCCGCAGAGTGACAGAAGTAGCTCAGTCCACTCTGGATATGGTCTCCACCGCAGTGGACTACCCCCTATGTGAGTGTTACCAATACACTCATAGTGTCTGAACTTAAACTAGAGACTTATATTGTTTATGCAGAGCGAGTCAGGGTTTTTTTAAACATCATGTCCTCTCTTCAGGTTTCGTAAAGGGAGTTGCAAGACCAGACTATTGGATCCCAGACCATGAGATCACCCAGTGCCACAGCTGTACTAAACCCTTCACCCCCAGCATGTCCAAGCACCACTGCCGGGCATGCGGTCAGGGAGTGTGCGGGAACTGCTCGATAAAGACCAGGCCAGTGCCCTCTCGTGGGTGGGACCACCCTGTGCGAGTGTGTGATGGCTGCGCTGACAGCAGGGATTCCCTGTGACCTTGCTGTGCCTCTGTAGTGCTGCTCTAATACAACTTGGTGCTCAGATGCAGGTTGTAGGCAGTTTTCATCCTTAGCCAGTGTAATCGGGGCTGGGAGGAAGATGAAACCCACTGCAGTTGCATAGACAAACACTCAGGCTCTTCAAAGCATTAGAGAGTGATGATATCTGGGTTATATTTCATCTCAAAATCAAAAGAGAAAAATGCTAAATGATATGTTGTTAATTTGTATGTATGTATGTATATATATATATATA
>NW_015772348.1:0-804 GCF_001515625.1 Sinocyclocheilus rhinocerous
AGAAGGAGTGCGAAAGAGAAAGGAAAAATAGAGAGAAGGACCGAGGGGCACAGGGGAAAGGAACGTAGGATGGGGGGTATAATGAGCTGTTCGGCAGAAATTTGGGCATGAAAAAGCGGACAGAAGAGGAAGAGCGAAGCGAGAAAAAAATTCAGTATGAACTCTCATTTTCCTTATCCTGTTGCCCTGCTCTCTCCGCAGGTCCATTTGGGCTGGAACATTTTTTCTGAATGTCAAGACAGACCATTTTAAAGAGTTCTCCACACACAATGCCATTTTAAAACAGGTGGTTCCTGAACTTTTCAGTAGCTATAGATTGAGAGTAAGTAGGATCAGTCGATCCGGCAAATGCCAGACGGAGTGATTCGGCAAACGAGAGCAGGACAAAAAGTACGTAGAGGTGCTATTTCTCTGCTCTGCGTAATGGCGAGAAGGCCAAACCTGTCATAGAAGGCCGTCTCGGCCAAAAACTTCAATGTTTACTCCTCTATTCCACCACTTCTTGCCATAAACGTCCTCCTCTTTAGTCAGGGAAGTGGAGAGAGGAGAAAATGGAAACCAAAGTGCATGTCCATGCCCTTCTCTTTGATCTCTCTTTTGGCTACCTCACTTATTTAAAGAGTTTTACCCAAGTATTGTTTGGCATCTCTCTCTTTCTCCCCGCTCCTACTCTTTATCTCTTTCCCTTCGTGTCTCTATGGCCAAGCTTTTTTTCTGTTGGCATGGCTCCTGTTTGTTTTCAGCCATTTTGGGGACTGGCAGTGCTCGTAACAAACTGCTTAAATGGCGTCCTCTCACTCGCTC
>NW_015772349.1:0-804 GCF_001515625.1 Sinocyclocheilus rhinocerous
GTGACTGCGTTTAGCTGGGCGGGATTAACCCCTCCGCTGGCTTCTTTCAGCCCTGCCTCGGTATTCTTGGTGTTGGCTGGGGCATGAAGGTTTTTGGGTAGGGATACAAGCAGAGGTGGTGGGCTGGGCTCATCGGATAAACTGGGCAGCAGGGGGTCCATCAAGTCCTCGTCGCTGTCTCCCTTCATGAAAGCTGGCGTAAGGAGGCAGTCGAGCTCCTCGTCGAAGAGCTCCGAAAGCCTTTTGGGCTCCGTCTGTAGGTACCTCTCCAGTTCCAGACATGTCTGCAGGAGAAACAGAAATGCATAAACATGATACAGTAAGCCTCAGAATACTCTTTAAGTCCAGTGAAGTTTTATAGAGGGAATGCTAACCGTCTGAAAAAACACTGCTGGTTACAGCTGAACATGCTAAAATGAAACACGTGGCAGGTCAACACATTTCCAGTTGGGATTTGTCCAGTTGGTCACACCATGGAAAGGTGTAAATGACTAAATCTGCTACATAGAGACTTTTGGAAAGAAAAATTTTGGAGTGCAGCTGGGAGGCAAGATTTTCTGGAAGAGAAACATCCGTGGAATTATTTCACTTTGCTGTGGTTGAGGGAACAGTATTTATCCATGTAGCATAGCGCATGTCGTACAGTGCTTATTGAGCGAGAAATTATTGTCTTATTACTTAAGATACCTTTCCCCTCACTCGGGTTTTTCCTCTGATGAATACTTTGGCAGACAGAGGGAGGACGGAAGAGAAAGACAGCGCTATCATGGCTCACTGACTGCTCACTCAGCAGTTTCTTTTTCA
>NW_015772350.1:0-804 GCF_001515625.1 Sinocyclocheilus rhinocerous
TTGCCATATTTTTACAAATTTTTCACAAATCAGAAAAACTTTCAGAATATAGATGGGAATAAAACTAAAGTTTGATTCATGGAAGTGCTACTGAAGTGGAGATTTCTGGTTTAGTGCATTAGTAAAAACTTATTTTGAGAACTCATTTTTGTACTGTAATTAAAATCTACAGACGCAAGTAGATAGAGTGTAATAAAACACTAAAATGTGTAATGTTTTTTTTTCTAATACTATGAAAGAAGACCTGTTTTAGAAGCAAAACCGATGTGAAAAACCATGCTTTTGTCTGTAATTTCTTGCTTTAACTACCTGAAACACCTACAAACTGATGTTTATGGTGCATTTTTACAGTGATGTACAGAAATGCATACAAGCACATGAACACAAATGATTGTATTTAAGCTTGATTTACGTGTTGCATTCAGAATTGCCAATAAGTGTGCTATAGCTGACATTAGCATACATCCATCTCTTCTATGGTCATTTTCAAGCTTAAATATATGCAAATTACCTAAGACTGAGTTCAAGGTCAAACGGATTTAGATTTAGGAGGAACGGTATGACAGCATTAGTAGGTTCATCCCCTTGAGAAGATTAAGAAACAGTATTCTGCATTTTCATTGTATTTCGTGTGTGTGTGTATGTGTGTGTGTTCGATGAAGCCCCTGAATTTTTCCATCCTGTGGCGACAGAGCAGATCAAAGTGAACGTCAGGAAACCTGTGCTGAGATAATCTCATTCATGACGGAACATGAAGGAAACACACACACAAATGGACATCAAGAACACACACACACGCACACA
>NW_015772351.1:0-804 GCF_001515625.1 Sinocyclocheilus rhinocerous
CCCGCCGAACCACCCTCTCTCGGCTTCAAAGAACTTGCCCCGTATTCCTCCAAAACCCGTGGTGTGGAGTGGATGCGCCCTACAGTGAGGGGAAAAATAATTTGTTTTTATGCTACCTTGTGGTCTCTTATGCTCAACAAGGCTGCATTTATTTCATCAAAAAGTACAGTAATGTATTGTAATTCATTTTATTTATTGTCATTTATTTCTGTGATGGCAAAGCTGAATTTTCAGCAGGCAGCCATTGCTTCAGTCTTCAGTGTCACATGACCCACCCAATCCTTGCAGTGATAGTCAGAATGTTCATAACCGCACTGACCCCTCCCTTCTCTCTATTGCAGCTGTTGTCACTATTATAAATTCACATACACAAGGATTATAACATTTCTCTAGACACACTTAGTCCGAGTACACATGATTCCTGTAAGGTGGCTTCATTCAGATGAATTGTTAAATCGTTACAGAATATGAGTTTGTTTCTCTGGCAACATAGGAGTGGTGGTAGTAATTAATTACACTCATGTCATTCTAAAGCCTGTTACTTTTTTACATAATACATGAAAATATCTTATTTTCAACACCAGGGTTATCATAGTTAACTAAATATAAAACTATCAAATCACAAAAAAAGTGTTACTTGAAATAAAATAGCTTAAACTTATTTTATTTCAACAAGTTGCCAAAGCACAATTTTTGTACTAAAATAACTAAAACTGAAACAAAAATTAATACAAATTATATGGACATACATGTATATGTATGTATATATATATATATATATATACAGTATATATATATATATAT
>NW_015772352.1:0-804 GCF_001515625.1 Sinocyclocheilus rhinocerous
GGGTCGCCTTATGGAGGAAGACATATGTAGACAAATCCTATACTCACAGCACAGTTAATCAAAAACACATATTGTCCAAACATAAAGTAAAGGCCCTATAAGCCCATGCAGTTATCCTCTGAATCCACACTGTATTTACGGTACGCCACACTGACTGTTGACTAGAGGTCTGCTGTGAAGTCCACATCATTAATCTGAAAATGACAAACAGGACTCCATACAGCTCTCGCACTTCATGTGAGAAAACACCTGTGCAGGACTCACACCAGTGGCAAGGCTACATAAGGGCCAGGGTGGTACTGGCCCACCCAATCAAATGAGGAAAGATCCTGCATACATTACATACTCCTCTTTTTCCCGGACATGCCCTCTTTTTGGACCTAAAAAAATGCACGCGGCATTTTTAAATCGATTTCTAAATCGTCCAAAATGTCCGGGATTCGGCTCTTGCTTTCTACAGTCTCCAATCATTGTTTGCGTTTTTGTATTAGAGCTCTGCAAGGGACTGTTTTCTGAATCCCGCTCCCGCTGAATTTCTGACCATTACCGCCCGCTCCTGCAACGTGTAGCCTATGTTCCGCTCCCGAGATTTTTGTGTTGAATTTTCTAAGCATCAGGGAGCCGCTGTCAATATGCAGAGTATATAATCTCTTTTGAATGAGCGCTCGCTGTTCACTTTTGCGATCGCGCGCGCTGTGTAAAGGAAGCACATCTTATGAGATAGGATATTTTTCAGTGAGCTCAGGATATGTTGGAGCAGCAAATCCTCCAGTATGATCTTGTCAGTCATCTCTCCTCTCAACC
>NW_015772353.1:0-804 GCF_001515625.1 Sinocyclocheilus rhinocerous
ATATATATGTATGTGTGTGTGTGTGTGTATATATATATATATATAAGTATAAGTATTTGTCTTAAGTTTTTGAAATTAATTATTTTGCTGCAGTTCAAAGAATGAAAGAAGGAAAGAACAACCCAGTCTACATATCTAGTATAAATATAGATTTGCTTGCATGGTTTACTTGCATATGTTTGCTTGCATGTGCAGTAAACTCATTTTTATTGGCTGCTGAGAGCATTCAATAAAATAAACCAATAAATAAATTGAAATCTTTTGAACAACAAACATTTCTGTATTTAGTTACTGCTTCATGTCTAACAATCAGGGTTGAGCACCGAAATTAGTTAAGAATCATTGACCACAAGTTACCCACTGTATGTATCCACACATATATACTATATATGCTACATAATGCTAAAAAATAATGCATTTTTAAAAATATTTATATATTTTTTTTATATTTTATTCTTGCTATTGGACTGCTGAGAGCATGAAACCATTGACTTCTAGATATTTAGAAACCAATGAATAAATTTCAATGTTTTTCAACTGTAAACAGTACTCAGCCACTGCTTGATGTCTGATATATAAAATCAGGGTCTTGAAGCAAAACCAGTTGAGAATCACTGAACACATGTTGGTGACCCTGCTGTGCCTGTCTTTTCAGCACAGTTTATTTCGAAGGACTCGACACGGGGCCACTTGGCATCCTATCAAGCCTAAGAGCTTAAAAGGGATCATATTGTGGCGAGGTGGTGGTCGGATCAGCGCTGGATTTCCTCTCTTTCTCTTCCAATGAGAGCGCTTGTGTTTGCC
>NW_015772354.1:0-805 GCF_001515625.1 Sinocyclocheilus rhinocerous
TATCTATTGTATTTTGTGCGCTAAGCAAATCATTTGTGTTATTTTATAAAGATATACACAATTGTTTCGGTTTGATGCAAGATTATAAATGTGACTTTTTAAAAACACATTTTTATCCCACACAATTAATACAAGGTCCAACGTGCTATCTATTATTTGTAGCTTATATTTTGATACTTCGACATACAAACTTTTTTTTGTAGTTTGCAAAACGCTATTGTTTTTTAAGTGTAGGCTACTTTACTCAACGTAGCCTATGTTACCTAACCGTTTATGTCATTATATGTTAATATACCAACCTGTTCCGAGTTTTTAAAATCTTGTACAGAATATAAGAAATGTGAACATATGATAAAGTTGATCAGAATTTGCCTCTCTGCACAGAGCACAGTTTTACCCACACAAATAAAACACTAAACTATTTTATACTAAACAATACAACATGCATGCAAACACAAAATATGTACATAATAAACAATGTATTAAGAACAGAAATGTAAACTGAAGTTAAGCTGGTTTGGGCAAAGCGTTCTGGAAAATGAAATATATCTGTTCATTAATTTAACTACAAAAACAAAAACCATAAACCATATTTTATCATAAAAGTAGGCATTGCTTTAATGCACAATGTTTTACTTTTTCATATTTCACATTAAAATTATGTGGGTTTTTTAATAATACAATATTATTCTTTAAATTGCAATATGTTCCCATTAAAATAAGCTTTTTCTGCTGTATATTTCACTTTATTCACCCTGCATGCAGCGCGCATCTTGAGTTATAACTCACAAGGTGAAAGATGCAG
>NW_015772355.1:0-805 GCF_001515625.1 Sinocyclocheilus rhinocerous
AAACAGTGAGAAAATAACAATCTTTATCTTTAAAAACTGACTTTCAATCAAGATCCAGGTGAAAGTAAATAGTACGCCACATACCAGTCGTTTAGTTCAGCTCCCTGTCTGGAGTTATAGAGTTGGTGAAATCGTTGTTTCTCTTGTGAGAGTCTTCGGTTGAATGTGTTTGTGACAGAGGAAGTGTGCTTTGCCTTTATATCCTCCACATAGACTATAAGATCGTCGGGAATTTCCCCTTTCCAAGAAGCGCGCAATCCCTTCCAACAAAGGAGCAGAAGTTTGTAAATTTCGACATAACCGGTCAGCAGGGTTTTATAGTTGCATGTGTTCCTTTGAAGTGTAAACAAAACTTGCATACTTTCCTTTGTTACATGGCTGTCACGATAGAGAACTATTAAGCTAATTATTTTAATTTTCTCCAAAGAAAAGGAGGTTGTGCGCAAGCTCAGATGCACTCGCGATGACATAATGCTCATTTTGTTCTCGGATCTAATAATTTATTCAAAAATGCATTTTAATACATAGAATAATTTAGATACAACCATTTAATGATTATGATTCTGCATTCACTAAATTAAGAGTCAGTTTGAAATGTTTTGACTGTCCTAAAGTATCAGATATTATAAAAGGAAAATATAGCCTACAGATGTCGTAAAAGGATAAAAAGTTTTTAAAACTTAAAATTCTTTAAAAAAAAATTGCCATTGGCATTATATTTCATTATTAATTCTTTAAAAAAACAGTAGAGAAGGGACTATTTTGTAGGTATTGGTGTGTTACATGTGTCTACCGAATTTCGTAC
>NW_015772356.1:0-805 GCF_001515625.1 Sinocyclocheilus rhinocerous
TAACTGGTCTTTCTCAGCAGTGAGATCTTTGACTCTGGTCTCCAGTTTCTTCTGAGTTAAAGAGCTGAAGATGTTCTGCAGTTGTTGTTGTTGTTGTTTTTTTCAGTCATTAACCAATAATAACCTTCCCAACACTCGTTAAAACTAAACTGAGAAATAAACAGTTTATGCTGTAATCAGTTGCTACAGGTGTACAAATTCTCTATTAAACTGTATTAATCTCAGTGTGAGAATTGTCTTTAGCGCCCTCAAGTGTATGAAGCTTTCTAACAGTGAGCAGAAAGATAGTTTTTCATCTGACACTGACATATGAGCTGCTTCTCATTTCATAAATTGTACTTTCTCATTTTGTTTCCTTACTTCATTTCCTCATGTCTTCAATGCACGGAGAAATGCTGCCTCTGATCACTGATGCTCTGAAGTTTCCACTGGTTTTACCGGTAAAAGACTCAAAACCTCAGCGCATCAATAGCAGCATAATCTGCTGGCTTGTGAAATTTACAACAGCCATAAACCTGGAAATATACCAAAGGGGACTAAAATTTCATTTGATAAACATTTTGTTTAGAGGAAGAACTCCAGTGCACTGACTTCACAAAACAACTCGTCAGTCTGTTTCTTCAGTCTCAGCTGATTCATGAAATTGCTTTGAGACATGAGTGTTTTATTTGATTTTGAACCACAGGGCTGGATTGAGGAAAAACATCTTGTAGTTTTTATTCATAAATGTTCATAACTGGAATCAATTTAAGTACTAAATATATGCAATTACATTATTGTTAAATATGCTGCAGAAGATTGAAAC
>NW_015772357.1:0-805 GCF_001515625.1 Sinocyclocheilus rhinocerous
CCCGTCTCGACAAGTTCTACATAGTCTGTTATGTCTTACATGAATGTAAACAGTGGAGAAAGAAATCGCATGTGTATCATTATATATTGGATCTTTGTAATCCATCTTAAAGGGACAGAAGCCCATAAAAACTGCTGCTGTCTGTCATTAATGTTAATCGAACAACAAAACACAACTTTCAACAAAGTCTTTAAAGAGTAGTACAGTGAACGCTATGCAGTGTAACTTTACATTTAATTATTACATTTCTTTACTTGAAAGCTAATGTTAGACATTTTATTTGTAACTTTGTTCTATTTTATCTATGCTTGAAATTTGTTTATTTTTTCTTATTTTATTACTGATGGTTCACTTGTCTTTAAAAATGTTTGACCTTTATTAGCTTTGCTACTAGTTTTTAGCTGTTGTATCGAAGAAGTACTTAGTGTTCTTTAAATAAAATAAAATAAAATAAAATATTTTTTTTTTTTGCTCATCCAAAAAAATTACCCGATCTGGTGAATCAAATTCCGTAATACAATCCAAACCGTGAGTCGGGGATCCATTGCACCCCTGCTCTCTCGACTTGTTATTTGAAGGAAAAATACAATCACAGAAGTTTTTGATCCTGCTGATTTGTCCACAGTGAAGTTCAGCTTAAGTCTTTTTTTTTATTCAGGCTAGTTAAATTCATTCTGGGGCTACCAAAATCTGAAGAATGCCTGCCTGAAGTGCTACCAGGGATTTTGAGAATTTTGCATTCTGAATTTTGTACATTAAGGCAGTGTTTCCCAACCGGGGTGTCGTCTGTCGAGAGCAGGGGTGC
>NW_015772358.1:0-805 GCF_001515625.1 Sinocyclocheilus rhinocerous
TCCAGGTTGATGTGCTGCTTGGCTGGCTAGCTGTTCAATGGTTTCTTGTTTTTGTGTAATTGTATGTAAAAAATAAATTAAATAAATAATAAATTAAATACATAAAAAATACATGTAATTGTGCAACATTAATGTCTATATAAAATACCAAAAATATAATGCACCAATCATGTTTTTAATGGCCAATTCAGATTATTTATTTATTTATTTATTTAACAAGCATTGGGCGATTATGATTTTTTAAAGCAAATGAAATTAATAGTTTAATTTGCACTATAACATGATAAAGATCTACCAGTTGATCACGATTGATGGGTTAGCGACCATTGTAGCCACAAAAATCCTGTATAGCGCTACATATAAATATGTACCTACAGGGTTGTGTACAGTTTTTTTCCACAAACTAATACTTTTAGTAGGTTATATATTTGAATATATGTATAAACATTATCACATGATGATTACTGTTATAATTACCTAGGCTTACTGTGGTGCGATATCAGTCACCTGAAGAAAGCATTGCTATAACGTTAACTGTCTTTTAAAATGTGTATTGTAGGCTACTGTTTTTTAATTGTGTGTTTTTGCTAAAGGACCCAGTGTCTGGAAATAAAGTTGAATGAATGCATGAATTAATTATTGTGTGTTTTTTATGTGAATGAATTTATCTATTTTGCTGTTGATATTTTAGTGTTTACCCTTTTCATGTGTGCTTATTTCAGCTTTGTGATTGATGTGCGAGGATACTACAGCTGGTGTGACATGACCAGGAAGTTATATAGATTGGTATATTTGAAAAATTCAC
>NW_015772359.1:0-804 GCF_001515625.1 Sinocyclocheilus rhinocerous
ATTGTGTACGAAATGTGCTATATAAATAAACTTGCCTTGCCTTACCTTCCACCATTCAGCTGTTTTTTGCACTCTTTGTGATTGTCCCAGTTTGCATCTCTGCTTGCTTATTGACTGCATAAGACTGGCACAAGTGACAGATCCGTCAACAGGACCGATCCTCTCTTGACTGGCCACAGGCCATCCTCATTGTCAAGCCCTGCTCTGCATTCTAAGACAGTGTGAGGACATCAGTAATTCAAGACTGAATCTGAGCTCTAAAGCCTTTCAGAACGGCAATGTGATATTCAGCAAACTGAAAAACAGCCTCCACTCCTCGAATTCAAACAACATGTGCTGCTATTCATCTGGAGTTTGTAGTGCACATGTCCCAGCCGGCCTGGATGTAAATATGCCACTAATTCCCCACCGGGACATCATCAAATGACAAGACAGTAAAGCGATTCCAGCCTCAGCCACATCAAGAGCTGACAAAACATGTCATTCCTCATTCAAGGCAACAGCAGAGATGCTGAACAGCCAGAACCGCCCAGTGGGATCGAGAGAGGGGAAATGGATAGACACAAAGGACAGACAGACTGTGACTTCATGAAGCATTTCCGACTGGGAGACAGGGTGGGATTTCTGTCGTAATAATCAGAGTTCTCCACCTAATAGGCTGACAACTAATACAGCAACAAAGGAAAAGGAACCAGAGGACTAGTCAAGACTAGTCCTACTAAATCACTGCAGTAAAAGCAAAATGAAAAGCATAAAATATAACTTCACAAATGTAGGGCCCTATGATTTGTGCAATGCAGAAAA
>NW_015772360.1:0-805 GCF_001515625.1 Sinocyclocheilus rhinocerous
AACCTCACAAATGGCTGAAATCAGTATATATAAAACCAGTGTCATATATGTATTATATTTATATTAAAAATATTATATTATATATTAGAAATCTATACTATAAATATATTTATAATATTTCTCTTTTAATTTATATTATTTCAGATTATATATTTTATTTGTACGTTACTTTCTTATGATGGTAATTACATTACATTGCATTTGCATCTGTTTGAGGCTGCAAGAATGCATTTAAGTTTCTTTTTGCTCCTGGTCATTCCGGCAGAGAAGTGGAACTAAAGCACAGGAACAGGAAACAAAGGGAAAAACGGGCTCGTTTCTTAAAGGTGTAACAACACAACACCCACCAGACCGAAACTAATGCACAACAAACCAAACACCACAACAAAATCACAACCCAGAGGAGGAGGATCAAAGAGGGACATGAGATTATTGTACCGCAGGAGGACAAGGATGAATTTAGCAAGGAAAGAAAGCATGTGAAAACCGCAGCGATCGCTGAGCATTGGCCATTTCTGACACGGCTCCCACACTGATCTAACAGCAGCTTTACAGCACAAACTCTCATACACACACAGCAGGGCAGTCAAGCAATCACACACACAACTCTCTCTCTCTCTCCTTCTCCCTCAGATATACCTACATCCTTTGTGTGTTGCTCCATTAGCTGGTAGATCATCATTGACAAGCAATAAACCAACTACAATACTCCAAACACCAGCTTCAACACCGTAAGCTGGATTTTCCAGCAGGGTAAAGCTAAATTGTATTAGTTCTACAACCCAGTGAATGAATGAATGAATGA
>NW_015772361.1:0-805 GCF_001515625.1 Sinocyclocheilus rhinocerous
ATTATTGGAGTACGTTTTACAAGAAAATACAGCAAAATTTTACGATTAATTCAATTTGTCGTATTTGTGAAATCTACTAGCAATTTCTGAGTGAAAATAGTTTTTATCGTTTTCAGTAAGATTTTCTTTGAAATAATGTTACAAGTACAAAATAAAAAAGAAATGTATCTACACCCATTGTTTTTCCAGTGTACAGATTTCTTAGTAAAATTATTGATCCATCATTTTTGTAGTCATATATATGTACACTAAAAAAAAACTCAGAAATTGCTAGTAAATTTCAGAACCAATTACAAAGAACAGCAAGTGACACATTAAATTAATTACGAAAATTAAAAGTAAAAAAAAAAAAGAAATAACATTTTCTTGCAAACAGTAAACGTCAAAGTAATTTTTCACAGTTTAGTTTTATAGGACACTGTGCTATATTATGTTTCTGATTCACTTTACAAACCAAGATATCTGAGATATAGTTTTAGTAGGTTGCATACAGACCTCAACACTTGACAGACAAACCTCAAGAACAGTGACAATCAACAAATCAATGAAAACGATGAGCTCATCACAACACAACAAATACTTGAATATAATGCCAAAACGGCAACAACAGTCAGCAAACAGCCAAACAATAATCCTATAACAGTAACCGCATAAATTATTCATGCTGCAATGCAATATTGCCTTAATGGATTTATTGGCTGAATTAGGCATTTCACATCGAATCAACTAACAAATTATGAAGACAAAAATCTGAATGCATCAAGTTGCATTCAATTTATAATTTCTCCTTTAGTTCTTTTTTTTT
>NW_015772362.1:0-805 GCF_001515625.1 Sinocyclocheilus rhinocerous
ATCGGGCAAGTGACAAATCCGTCTACTGTCCCGAATGTCTTTCACATTAGCCCCAGAAATCTTGTTGTATTATGAATTAAGGTCAATAAACAGATTTGCTTGACAGAAACAGTAAAGAAAGTCTTGTAGGTCAGAAGTGTGTTGTGATGTTTTGGCAGTATCTGCTGGAGGCGGGATGGGCGGCGGACGGGAAGGTGATCGGCGTGACTCAGCCGCGGCGAGTGGCTGCCACATCTGTACGTAACTCTTCTCTTCAGTTTAATCTGAACGTGAATGTCTGCTGCGGGCCGCTGTCTGTATGTGATTGTGTGCTCACAGGTGGCCGGTCGCGTGGCGGAGGAGCGGGGGGCGTATCTGGGGCATGAGGTGGGCTACAGCATCCGCTTCGATGACTGCTCTGACCCGCACGCCACACGCATTAAGGTACAGACAGGCTCTGGTTTATTAGTGTTATGTCTGCTGTTTGTAAAGGGTGTCCGTCTTTACAGTGACTTCCTGTTCTCTGTGTCTCAGTTTCTGACGGACGGGATGTTGGTCCGGGAGATGATGTCTGACCCGCTGTTGAAGAAGTACAGGTAAAGCAGCAGCGGCGCTTCGAATATTTGACGAATTAAAAAAACAAAAAATCCACATTCGAATGCAAAAACGTTAAATTCGAATTTTAGGTGTGCGTTAGGCTACCTTATCAATGGCACACAAGATGCGATGACAATGTAAGTGTCGTTGCTTTTTAATGCCTTTTTTTTTAGCCTATCCAGTTGAGCGTGTTTAGCTCCCGCGGGAGCTGAATGCATGCTGTGCGTTG
>NW_015772363.1:0-805 GCF_001515625.1 Sinocyclocheilus rhinocerous
AGGTGCAAATATCTGCCACTATTTGCACTAAGTATAAATAGCATCTAACTATTATTTACACTTATCGCTAAGAAAATGTGATAACCATATACTAACTATATATTTCTACCATATATATGGTAATAAATATGAAGATCGTACTGTATCTTGAAGATTGTATTATATTTGTATCTTCTATTATAAAGTCATTTTGTTAATTAAAAAATAAACAATTTATGTTCTGTTAGATGTGTTTTGGCTACTTTTTGTAGCCACTTAATCTAGGTTCGTCTCTGCTGACACTGTGGGTTTTTCTCATAGGAGGTTGAGTCAGAGACCCACCGCACAAGAGCTTGAGCAGAGAAACATCCTACAAGGTCAGTCTTACAGCCCTGGTCTTCTAGTCCTCCACAGCATTTGTGGTCATTCATAGCTGGTGTAGTTCCCAATTGTGTTATGCTTCCAGTAAAAAACAAAAAATGTAATAATAATATCGGCATGTTCTTCTGTTTCAGCCAAGAATGAAGCAGACCGACGGGCAGAAAGGAGTGAAATCAAGCGCAGACTGACCAGAAAGGTTTGGAGGCACACATCCATTACTTGATTGAGTTGTTTCTCACGAAAACCTCTAAAGGTCTTGTTTAGAATCAGTTTTATATACAAATACACTACTGTTCAAATGCTTGGAGTCAGTAAGATTTTCTTTTGTTTTGTTTTTAATTAAATCTCTTCTGCTCACCAGGTCTGCATTTAATTGATCAAAATACAATAAAACCAGTAATATAGTAAAATAGTATTACAATTTAAAATAACTTTTAAACTTTTT
>NW_015772364.1:0-805 GCF_001515625.1 Sinocyclocheilus rhinocerous
CACCTCTCTCAGCCCAACTTTATCTGTGCTCTTTCCCCATGTTTCCCACACTCTCTCAATCATCTTTGAGAGGGATTAAGTTCTTCATATGCTGCTTTCTATCGCTTCTCTCTCTTCATTACCTCACCCTTATCTTTTCTCCACTCTGCCCCCTTTCTCTTATTTCTTTGCCCTAATTACCTTCCCTCTTTCATCCTTTTAGCTTTTCCCATCTTTTTTTTCTCCTAAGTCCTTCCAGTATTTCTCTCTAATTCTCTTTTCTCTTCCCTCTCTTTCTCAGTTTTTGGTCTTTCTCGTGTTTACTCCTGGCTGATTGAGGCGGGATCTAGTGCGGGATGCCAGGTTGAGTTGGCCCCTTTTCATGTTCCTGTTGTCTGAAATCTATAAATAAGGCTTCATCGTGCGCTAGCTGAGCCGGCCGCTCTGCACACAGTTAGATGAAAACTTTAAATTCCTGCCCTTGGGAGAGAATTACATGTGAACATAATACTTTGACATCACAGATAAACAGTTGCACTTTAGCATTTAGCTCTTTTTTTGTAGGGGCCTGTGTGGATGATATTCTGTAAGGTACATACAAATGCACTTGGCCAAAAAAAATAAATAAATGAATAAATAAATAAATTAGAAAATACCAAAAAACTATATATACATAAATTATAAACCATTTTTGTCCTACAATAACTATATAATTATGTTTTAAAATTAAATGTTTTAAATTAAAATATACATAATAAATCAAATTAAAGACCATTTATCCTTTACTTTAAATATTTTAAATTAAAATACAGCATTTTTAAATATA
>NW_015772365.1:0-805 GCF_001515625.1 Sinocyclocheilus rhinocerous
CATATCATCTTCTCTGCTGGTTCATTAGTGTCCAACTTGAGAACATTATTTGAGCACGTTACGTGTTTTTTTCCAGTTTCTCTTTAGTTTTTGCTATGCAAAAAGTGAATGCAAAGTTTTTCATTTTGCTTTCATGTTTTATGTATTGTAACAACCCAAGAAGTGTGCATGTACTGTATAGCTGTCTTTAAAAATATGTGAATATAGGCCTACTTCATTTTTCATTTTTATTTGACTAATGTAAATAAAAACGTAAAGTTCCAGGGAATTCTTTGAATAGCCTGACAATTTACAAATAAGAAACCCCTTTAGAGTGGAGTATTTAGGTTTACTCTTGAGAATTACCTTTTAGGTTTGCTCTTGTTCAATAAGGCTGGTAAACAACATTACTTTAAAGAAAAGCTAATGTGGAGGGCAACATTTTATCATCATGAAGTTTGTTGGGGTATAATTTTGTTAGACATGTTAGAGTAAGATTTTCAATTTGAAGAGCAATAATTGTTTACAAACATTAGTATGTAGTAGATAGTATGAAGCTCCTCTGACCCCACGATTAAAAAACAATATAAAACATGTAGCATGTACAACACAAGTATAAAGATACTTGTACAGGAATAAAAGTTTACAGACTCACTAAACACATTTATGTGTGTTTTTTAGTATGACAAATGTCAACTGTGTTGTTATTACAGTTTCTGTTTATACAGTTAGGTGTGGTATATCAAGCATTACTCCGAATTTACAGCGCTGTTTGACTAGTGATTAAATGATTTAACTGTTTAACCTGATTTGACTGCAAAGTTTT
>NW_015772366.1:0-805 GCF_001515625.1 Sinocyclocheilus rhinocerous
CTGACAAGTATCCGACATTCGGTCCCGTTCTGCTGGTTGTGCAGTGGGATGAAAAAAATATATTAAGAATACTCTGGTGAGCAAATAAACAGTAATGAAATCGTGTTGGCTTCAATGAGTTCGTCTTGGTGATGAGAGCCGCCATCCAGCGATAGGAAATAATTGGACTGGGACTACGAGATGTTTCTGAGGAAAAAGTGAGAGCAGAAAACAGTGTTAGGAAAATCTATAAGGAAGTGTTGAGATCAGAGACGGGGGAGATGCTCGCTACGTGCAAATAATTGGAACTCGGTTCAAATCAAATTCATAAGGAGAGGAAATAATAATTGAATGGAAACTATAATTGCATTAGCTGCAGGGCAGAATATCAATTGCCTTACAGTATAATTTGATAAGTCACTAATTAAGTTACTGTCCAAATGTCGTCTGTTCCTGAAGTGATCCGATGAGACTGAGCTTATGTGGGACTTTATGATTCGTTTGATTCGTTGTTGTCACGAGCAGAGGATTTCAGACCAGGACCCGGAGACCTAGAGAGGACTGAAAGGAGCTCCGAGGAAATTCAGAACATTTGTACTGCTCTTACTGTAACTTCTTCTTTGCTACATTAATAGCATTAATACAGTGTTTTCCTCACTGTAGCTCATCTAGACCAGAAAAGCATCTTTGCATCAATATTTGTGAAAAAAATGCTATATAAATACATTTTAGTTGAATGTCACATATTTAAGGTTAATTTTTAGCATTACTTTAATAGTGGGTAGAAAAGAATAAACACTTACAACTATTTTTTTCCAGATTAAAT
>NW_015772367.1:0-805 GCF_001515625.1 Sinocyclocheilus rhinocerous
CAGATCTTCTGAATATGAGACTCTAGCAGGAACTTCAGCAGATCCTCACTAAACTCTCCTCACAGTATTACTGCTCACATGGAAATACTCAGCAACTCATAAATATCATATTTGATGCTTATTTCAGCATCAGTAACTTTCATAAACCTTCTTGAAGTAACTGTGTACAGTATACTGTAATGGAGCTTATAACATTCTGCAGAATTGTTTTTTTTCGTCTTTCAAATGTATATTGTACATTTCACATTTTCTTTATATTTTTGTTGCACTCGCAAATACATTTTAACTTGTGTATTTTTAAAGTAACATCCCAATAATGTAGTTTAGTGTCTCTTCACTGGAGTACTGAAAGACTCCATTTATGGTTTCTAGTTATGTTATTTCATCACACAGCTAAGCAGTGTTTTCATGTTAAACTCAATATCTGTAACTGATTGTATTAAAGTCTCTATTAGCTCTAATATCTGAGTGGATTTTGTTCTACTGTATCTTTACTGGAGTAACCTCATAATGTTTGTATGGTTTAAAATACCAGCATCTCACATCAGCATTTCTCTCGTGTCTGCTGTGTATTTAATCATTAGAGATATTATTTCATGTGTGTCCAGACTGCCCTCTATAAGACGAACCAGACTTATAAAAGTATATCAAGTTCATAAATGTTAAAAATGTACAAGTGATAAGTACAGAAGTGAAGTCGTGGTGGATAAGAATACTGAGAATGGGAATTATTAGTCAGAATAATAAATAATTAACATCTGTTTCTCAGATATTTCTGGTTTCATGATTTATATTATCAATAGTT
>NW_015772368.1:0-805 GCF_001515625.1 Sinocyclocheilus rhinocerous
GGGGGAAATCAGTAGTATTAAAGAAGTTTCCATAACAAACACTGTCATGAAGCTCGATTTGCATGCTATTACAACATGTTTGCTAACATAAAACACTTACCTGGCTGATCCAGTCAATGTAGGCGCTCACACGAGTAAAAACGGTGGGCTTCTTGTTATAATTGCAGCTCAGTCCTGAACCAAAGCTCACAATACCGTGGACCTCCCAGGCGCCGTCGCTACCAGCACAGTTTAGGGGGCCACCAGAGTCACCCTGTGTTGTGTGACGGGGCGGTGTTAATTTTGGTTGTTGTTTCAGTTATAGTTTTTGACTTAAATATCATTTAAATTTAGTAAATAAGTCGTTTTGTCATTCACGTTATTTATTTTTAAATGACATCTAGTCTACCTAAAGGCTGGAACACACTGCACAAATTTTGCCAAAATTTTGTTTGTACACAAACTCCGTTTTTAACTTCAGACTATGATTCCATCCATTCAGATGATGTACAAATCATAAAAATGTTTCTTTCTTATGAACAACGATTTAAAACAATATCAAAACGATTTAAAAAGGCTTGTTGTTGCGTTCAGTTGATTTCCGGTTTCTCCCTGTAACCATGTACAAAGTCGGCAAGTGTATGATTTTTCGTGTTTTCAAATTGCGTGTATTCCTGCTTATTGATCTGAAGTTGATCTGCGTTATGTAGCTATGTTTACTGACTCAAGGGCCATTCACACAGAACGCGATTTTGCTTTTAAAAACGCGAAGCGTGGACATAGTTAAAGGCACAATATGTAAGATTTTTTAATTAAAATATCCAAA
>NW_015772369.1:0-805 GCF_001515625.1 Sinocyclocheilus rhinocerous
CCTGCAGGTGGAGAAAGAGAGGCTGCAGCTTCACAAAGATGGACAACAGATGGTGCTGCACTCGTGAAACACCATAGATACAGCCGGGTAGAGAAAGATTGTTACCGTAGTTATCTATTCATTTCTATGGGGAAAAATTCAAATATTTGTGTCCTATGCACTTTAAATAAAGCAAAACAATCAATTATTTCTGTCAGACATTTGAAAAAGAAAAAAGTCAAGCAATGATTGCGAGAAGTTTATAAACAAGATGCATGTGGACTCACTTTTGAACGTATGCAGCAGTAGACTGTGCATTTTTAAATATAAATATGAAATATGATAAATGAATGTCAGAAAATTACCTCATTGCACAGGAAAGCAGAAGAAAACTGATTTTACATGCGTCTTTTATCATCTTGTTGCTGAATTGCTTGTATTCGCAGCACTTCAGTGTTGCTATTGTTAACTAAAAAACTAAAACATTGTTAATCGACAAAAAAGTAATATATAAATATTACATGAAAAACTTAAGCGAAAATTAGAAATGTTGTCTTGCCAACTTACTGAAATAAACTAAGTTTGAGCACTAAAGTTCAATATTTAAAATAAAACATTAAGTATTTAAATAAAACATTAAATATTTAATTTAAAATAACAAACTTAAATTAAAACTAAAATGAAAATAAAAAATAAAAACTGTAAATACTATAATAGTATAAATAAATACTATAATAGTATATAAATAAAACAAAAATTACACATCTTGTATTTCAGCTTCTTACATTTAATTAACTGAAAGAAAAAACTGTCCTGAATTTTTTTT
>NW_015772370.1:0-805 GCF_001515625.1 Sinocyclocheilus rhinocerous
TATTTTATTTTAATTTATTTTATTAAATACCATATCATATGGTTATGTCAGTAATATTTGTTAAAAAAAAAAAAAGAAGAAAAGTAATGTGTGTATACAGAGCATTGGAATAAAGAGCCAAATTACTACACTTCCTTTGTTTACATTTTTAGCCAACAGAGCAGCTCCTGATTGGCTAATTGCTGATGTCATAATCTGCAGAATTGTGTGTGATTTGTTGGGATTGGATGGATAAATGAGCTCTCTGTGTTCCGCCCGCGTCTCCTCTAATCTCTGTTGACCCTGTCAGGAATGAGAGCTCTATTGTTTCTGGCTGCTCCTGTCAGTGCAAAGCAACAAAAAATCATAATTGTTTCTGCCACTTTCCCGTAGCTGTTGTCAGAGCCGGCTCAGGATTTCCATAAACCCGCTGCTGAATTAATGAACGCCTAATCAATTTCTGACCCTCACAGAAGAGCAAAGCAGACCACTGCATTTTTCTTATCATGCTTGATGTAGGAGAGCTGACAGTCCATTGGGAGTCAGTCACTGGGAATATAATGTGGTCTGATCTGACTTATTCCACCGGGATTCAGCCTTCCAGCCTTTCATTTCAATTTGTATGATGTTGTTTATCTGTAAGTTCCACATGCATCAGGAACTTGCATTCAGTGCGTTTAGTGCTCAGAGTTGAGGCCGGAGCACGTTTCTGTTTGCAGTTAGAGCACGACTGTTGTCTGGGGCAACAAGCGTGAGACTGAAGTGTTGGAGTGTTGCACGTTTGCACAGCATGATAAACCATGATCTCTCTCTCTCTCTCTCTCTC
>NW_015772371.1:0-805 GCF_001515625.1 Sinocyclocheilus rhinocerous
TCTCTACATGAGCTGCACGCTTAAATTCGATTATTAATCTGACTCGTTGAATTCTAATCTCTGGAGAAGTTCATAGATGTCAGCTTTAACAGTCTGTCCTAATGTGTTGTAAATACAGACAGTGTTTGGATTCTGGATATATTCCAGATATTTACTGTAAAAGCACAAGAGTGAAGTTAGCGAAGTGAAATGGGTTAATAAATTAATCCTCAGTAGATTGTGAGGAGAATGAATGTTGCGGTGTAGTATTGTGTGTGTTTCAGATGAACAGAGTTTGCTGGGATTCACAGGGTTTCGGTTATATTGAAGTTTAGCAGAGTTTCCTGTAAAAGCTAAAGACTGTATGCTGCATGCTGCTTTATCAGAGAAGGAACATGTGTAGTGTAAACACGTTTCTAATTTAATTGAATCATGTTTCGGTTAAAATTAACCATTACTAAATGTAACTTGTTTAGCGTGTAAATATATATAAAAGAGACACATATATTAATTGTCATACATGTGTGAGTACAAATAGAATTGTCAAGGAAAGAGTAAACAAGGAAATAAATAACTGATCGTAAATAAACGGGAGAAACGAAGCTTTGCGAAGCTTCGAATCAATTGAACCGATTGCTTCGCAGAATGATTCAGTGATTCGAAGCTTCGAATCTCCACACGCTGGTGACCCCTGCTGGTCGAACTGTGTAAATGCATCAAAAACAGCTTTTACAAACTCAATGCAAATACTTTCTTGAAAGTATAGTATAATACATTAAAACTATTAAAATAATGAAGTGTCTGTATAATATGTGATTTAAAAAAA
>NW_015772372.1:0-805 GCF_001515625.1 Sinocyclocheilus rhinocerous
TAGAAAGGGGTGCACGCTGCAAAAAGTTTGGGAACCACTGATCTAAGAGGTCACACCAATCTTCTATTGGTTTTCACGTGATACAAATTCGCAGAGTTCATCAAACGTGAACTTTAGAATGCAGCGAAATTCGCATGAGCTTTTGCTTTCTCTCGTATGAATGGAAGTCGATGGAATGAAAAGTATAGTGTGACCGGCCCTTCAGCCAATCAAATTTGACTGTATTGATTCGTACTGTAATGCATGCTTCACAACACATAATTTTACTAATCATCCAGTAAAATTACATATTACAAATTTATCTTAACCGATAAGTGTAATTTCAGTCTAAATCTGCACTAAATAGAACTGCAAAAATAATGATTGTTTTCAAAAAAGGTTTAGGCCTTTCAAAAAGGTTTACAATTCCTTTGTCTTCTATTGGTTGGACAAACAGATGGCCCCACCCCCAGATTTATGTCATTGATTGTGCCAGACTCATCAGAGTGCTCAAACAAAACAGGGCAATGCTCTGATCGTGTCAGAGTTTACACTTTCAATCCACCAATGGTTTAGGTATTGTTGTCTGTGCATATTAAGATGGGATAAAGGAAAATATTACAAAAATGACTCACTTTGCCTTTTAAGCAGATTATATTCAGAACTTAAGATTTTAAAGACTAATGTCTATAAAAACGCACATAGAAGTACATGCATGCACAACTCTACCTGTTTGGCTGTTCTCTCCGTTGGAGCGCTCATGCCGCCGGTACCTCCTGCTGATCCTTCTCGAATAATCATGAACATCCCTGCAACAATGGCACGC
>NW_015772373.1:0-805 GCF_001515625.1 Sinocyclocheilus rhinocerous
TCTTGTTCATTGCTGGTATTCACAGCTGGTTAATGGGTGATGCATGGGCTGACATTTGCAGAATGTGTGTGTGTGCATGTGCGTTCTGCTGCCTGACTGCTCCACTAGATTGGTTTTAAATTGAGAATGTGTGACACTCATTATACCAGGGTGGGGCTGTGTTCTCATTCGCCCTCAGCTCTAGTGCCCTGCAATGCTGAGAATGGCTTTCTTGAATAACAAATGCAGCATGTGTTTATGAATAAGTCAGAGATTTCTTTTTTTTTTTTACCATTAAAACAGAACATGCCACATGTTCCAAAGGAGAAATATAAAGGTCAAAAACAGATAACTGACCTTTGTTTTGCATCGGAAAGGACTAAGATGGGCCTAATTGTCCCTTCTCCCCTCCTCTCACTATCATTGCTCTGTCCTTGTCACGCTTTTGTCTCCTGCTATTAAAGTGAAGTTAGCAAGCTGTGTTGTCACTGTGGGTTGCTGCTAGAGCATGCTGGGTTTTTTCCCTGAAAGGCAGCACAAAACACGAAACGTTTTAAGTTCCACACAACCTGCTGCTTTCATTTTTTTTGTTTTGTCCTGATGCTTATCCCTAGATGCATCAAATTGACTTGATTTTTACATTTTAAATAGCAAAACCCACTGACACAATGCTAAGGTGTTGTGAGTGGTTTCCACAGAGTATGTATTAAAGTTGATTTCATGTTCTTTTGGAAAACTTTATATTTGAAATTTGAAAGGTAATAATGAATCTAAAATTTCATGCACTGAAAAAAATAACTATTAAGATTTACTTAAAAAAATGTTG
>NW_015772374.1:0-805 GCF_001515625.1 Sinocyclocheilus rhinocerous
TTATATGTGTAAAACTACATAGACATAATTACTTTTTCTTCTTTAATGAAAGGTCATTTTGGACCCTTTATAAACATACTTTTCCATACAGTTCCATTTTCTCAGTACCACAGTAGTGGGTGTGACATCACTAACTCTCCAAATTACATTTGGAATTTGCTGTAACTAAGGAAACATTTAGTATAATGATTGCCATTACGCCAAACTCTTCAGTTACTAAACTTAAACCCTTCATTTCATGGTTAATACAATGGCATCCAAAAAGTAATAACATTTCTGATGGTTCAGTAACATCTCTAATGAAACACGAAGAGACACAGGCTTGATTCACTGTGCACTGATTCTTGTTGTCTGCATTACATACCTGATGCTTTAAGTCACTTCTTTGAAACAAACTTCTGCGATGCATTACAGTACCATCTTGTTTGCATTAAATTACTGATCTAAAAACCTGATTTCAACTTAATATTGCACATCAAAAAGGATTTAAGGAAACTAAAACCAGGTCCTTTTCAGGGCCCATCTGTCAGTCTGGTCACTGGTAAAGAGTTCAGAATAGGAAAGGAATCGTTTCGAGAATCATTTCCCTTCTGGTGTCACATCACACCAAAGAGGTTGTATTTAAACTGCTTTTAGAAAGACCTTTTGGAAATTTCCCAAGGTATGTTCAGTGTCAGAGAATAACTGACCCATCTCTTACTCATCTAGTTCTCATTAACACATAATTCCAGATCTGGAAAACCCAGACAAATGGAAAACTGAGGTTTATGAGGAATGTATACTGTATGTGGGAGGACAGGTACTC
>NW_015772375.1:0-805 GCF_001515625.1 Sinocyclocheilus rhinocerous
CAGGCTGTCAATTTCCTGTAATCTCTAATATATTTTTTCTTAAGGATAAATAAAGTATCTGTTTACCGATCCATCTGTCTATAACAGTAAGAGATGGCAAACATCACCTCATACCTGCTCTATCAGGGGACTCGTTTCAAAAAGACTGACTGACATAAAGGTACTAGTACAAATATCAAGATAACCTGTCTTTCAAAAACATGTCTTCTCTATTTTTCCCCAATGTACTGCTTATGTATTTCACATTAATATATGCTAGAAACTCCAGAGAGCCTCATGTGGAGCAGCAGATTAACTGGGTCAAAAATGTTGACATGAAATGTGGAGATCAGAACTAGGGCTTTAAACTCCAGATTAAGATACAACCGTCAAAGCTGAGGCTCCTGCTTGTCCTTTTTGAGAAAAGGCCTCTTAAAAATAGGTGAAAAAAAAACATGAGAATGAGAAGATGTTGGGTTAGCATTAGCATTCCGTAACATTTTCAACTGATGAATATTAATATGATGATTAGGCCTGCGTGTTTACATTATCCCATCAATCGCATAGCAAATCTAATGAATATAAAGATCAGCTGTGCTTTAATAACCTGACAGAATAACCTTGAGCTGACACTTAAGGGAAGGTTCACAAAAAAATAACCATCTCCATCATTTATGAGCTTTCGGACTATAAATCATCATCCATCTTTTCCTAATATGGAAAATGGATATTCTGCCTTATAACTCATTTTGAGTTGAATTTAAGGAATAGTTCGGCCAAAGATCTATTTTATTTTTCCCTGAAAATTTACTCACTCTCAGGCCAT
>NW_015772376.1:0-805 GCF_001515625.1 Sinocyclocheilus rhinocerous
TAGCTTTATTTTTTTGTTTTCATTTAAATGTTTAGTTTTGAAATTATCGAAATCTTAGTAAAGCTTAGAATAATTTTTAGGTTCACAGAGTCTCTAAATTCTATATTTTCTGAGAGTTGTTTTTATTAATATCCTTAAATATAAGTTACAGCTGCCATTCTTAGATAATGAAAAACATTTTTGGAATTCTTCAAATTTAGGAAAAATGTAATGCATAAAATCAAAGTGGCCGAAACGCTAACTAGCACTGGCAAAATCAGAAATACACACAAAAAAGCAGCTAGAACTACTTGCAGCTACTAAAACATTGCTATATAGCAAGAGGCACAGAACTGTTTTGACATTAAAGCCTACCTCCAATGGTTAGAGCACTTAGACGCGTCTTGACATGTTTAAGGTCTGGAGAGGCAGTAGCAGGGAAGAAAAATCCACTTGGAGTTAGTGATTCCCAAACCCTCACATAGATAATCCCAATGAGAGAGACTAACAAACATTAAGCTCCAGCACAGCTGCACTAATGAAATCTAAAGAGTCGCTTACTGAGCTGAACCACACATCTTATTATGGATTCCAGACAAAACACAAATTTCTTTCACTAAATCACACCAGGCTCCAAAACCAAGCAATTCCTTAATGCTGCAGCAATACAGTAACAGCTTCAAGGCCCATGATAAATCACAGCCTACACGACTGGAGAAGATCAAGCTTAAATTAAGTCCCACACAATGCCAGGCAGAGCCAACACTAGCCACGGAGAGGCTAAACACTGTACTTTCAAAGAAAATGCTTATTTACCATAAAGATT
>NW_015772377.1:0-805 GCF_001515625.1 Sinocyclocheilus rhinocerous
TTCAGATCTTCGGGTTAAAGCGCTGTGTTCCTATTGGGGCAGGATTAGGCTACTGCTGTCACTGTGTCACGGCTCGGCCCACACAACTAGAGATTAACATGGGAAAAGAAAGAAAGAGGAAAGCTGATGGACAAACATTCATATGCAAAAGCACCATTTGAAGAAAGCGAAATATATGAAACCATTGGGGGGAAAATGTTGAACAGAGTTTATCAGGAACACATGTGTTGGTTTTAGTTTTAGCAAATGAATCTGTATTTTAACCCCTAAGAAGTCCTCCAAAAAAAGAAAAATGTGATGGGCAATAGAAAAAAAAAACAAAAAAACAGATGTCTTATCCTTTACTCTTTAACACCTTTCAGACGTCCATCCAGCCCAGCTGTTTCTCAGCTTCAGTTTTATCGTTTATATCATGCCTAAGTTGCCAGAGAGAGTCCTGAAAGTCTTATACTCATTAACCACTTTCTCTTTTCTTTTGCTTTAATGTATATGAGCAAGTTTATTTAAATGACTTACTTTTGAAGTGCTTTTAGAAAAGCTTCCAAAAATGAATATTTCAGTCTGAGCACAAGTGAATGAGTCAGTGGGAAGAAGACAAAAAGAAAAGATAAAACAGATGCCTTGTGAGTATAAAAAACAGAGATATAAGAGGGACAAATGTGGATCACAAATGAAATTATGGAGAAACTTCTTCAAGTGGCACAGCCATGTCTCCTTAGATGTACTGCACATATCCTGACCATTCGCTCTTACACATGCACGCCTTTTCCGACTTAATGGCTTCTCTGTGTGCAGCTGCAGTCTT
>NW_015772378.1:0-805 GCF_001515625.1 Sinocyclocheilus rhinocerous
TTATTTGATAAAAAACACAATGTTATTTGTGTATTTTACTTTCATTGTATTACAAGTAGGCCAAAGGCCTAAATAAACAAAAGGCCTTGAAAAATGGTTTGGCAATATATATTCAGTTTTTACTTGAATGAATCTTTAAACAAATCCTCCCAGCTCATATAAAGTGAACGTTTTGATTGTAGTGCCTGAAAGGTGTTGACTCTTTCAGAGTTGCTGTTCTTCAGGGGCGAGTTATAGCAATGCAGAGAGTCATTATGCATGCTGCAGGTGTTCACCGCTGGTCAAAATATGGGGCTGTAGATCCCACTGAGAGACACTTGAGACTGAAAATTGGCATCTACAGGACGCAGAGACAAACCTGTTATATAATCAGTGATGGGAGGGAAATGGACAATTTCAAGCTGCATTTTGAACTTTTTTACAAACTCAAATTTGAATCTGTGAACTGGAGATGATATTGAGATCACTGTTAGACCTGAAGGCACAGTTTCACATGCTTGCACACATAGTGCACATAGTGCTCTATCCAACCGTGAGCCTCCGATTTTTATTCAAAGCTTCATAGTTTGAACATGCAGGATGTCTGACTCATCTATTCCTGAATCATTGCCTCCATTTTTACTGTCTGAATAGTTTTAAATCATCCTTTAACCATCAGCTGGCCTCATTAAGACCGATTCTGCGCTCACGCATAAGTGGATGTTTCTTGTGAATGTCAAAGGCGGATTTAAGATGAGTGTGGTGAAAGAATATCAACCAATCCATTAGTGTTGTCACGGTACCAAAATTTCAGTATTCGGTACCA
>NW_015772379.1:0-805 GCF_001515625.1 Sinocyclocheilus rhinocerous
GCCAGATGGATGCTAGGCAACGACGTTCCTATCAAAGGCAAGCTTATCTCACTATTCCTTAATATATAATATAAATATATCTTGCATGTTTATTATATCTTATTTATAGATTAAAGTTTGCAACCAGTTTTGAAACAAATGCGAGAAAATGTCAATCTGGACCAGATTTTATCCACTGAAAATTGATTGGATTGTGAACAGTAGGTGTTACCACAATAGATTAGCAATGTGGAAAATAAGCGAGATTCATGAAGCCTGAAAATATGTTGAAAAGCTGTTTCAGATGAACTTATCTTTTAATTCAGTATTATATGAACTTACAAAGTTTCATATACATTGGTAGCCTACATTCTTTAAGTTTTTCACGCACAGAAAACCTTACATTTTAGATGCCGCACTCTCACAAAAGCTATCACTGAGGTGATACCTTTCCAAAAGGTACTAATATGTACTATTTAGATACTAATATGTACACCTTAGGTAGAAATATATTTATACATTTAAGGTACAAATTTTGATTCCATGATAACTTGATTTTTATATTTTCTGAAGAAAATATGTGGAGGTAATAGGCATTATAGTTAACTACCTATGGTATAAATAGTGCATGCCTTTGTTACAATACTAATATATGTTCAGAGTGGGTGATAAGGTGTTCTTAGCGCTTGTTAATGAGTTTCAGAGCAGTTGACAGAATGTTCTGTGTGTTTGCTAGGAGGGTTCTTATTGGTATTGGACTTATTGGTCCAAGTTAAAATGACCTCCCTATACGCAAAATACGCAAGCTGCGTAGGGCCCCCAAAAC
>NW_015772380.1:0-806 GCF_001515625.1 Sinocyclocheilus rhinocerous
AAAAAAAGCAGCACTAGAGGGTTATTTTTTGATACTATTATGGCTATATGTATATAAATAATATTTACCTGCAGTAAAGAGTCATTTACTGCTGCACGCACAATAAAGAGCTGCTTCATCGTTTTATTCCCCTCATTAAATTGTGAACTCTAAAAAATGCTGGGTTAAAAACAACCTTTTGTTTTTCTTAAGCCCAGCAGCTGTTTAAATAATTTATTTTCAGAGATGGTTCTGAATTCTGTGCTTTTTTTATTTTATTTTTTTAAATAAATCATTAATAATTAAACAAGAATATAGAGCATGTGCATTGCTCATGTCTAATTTATTGACTATGGGAATTCATAGTACAATATAGCTGTTATTAGACATAGTGTCCACCATACACGAACAAGAAAAACACAAAAGCATTTTGCCATTCTGTATAATCCATTAATATATTTACTATGAAAAGGGGGCAAGATGCAAGCTCAAAATGGGAATGCCAGAGCAAAGGTCACCAGGATGGGAGAAGAAAGTCCTTCAATCTGGAACGGCTGTTAAAAAAGGACAAATAAGAAAAATGTAACTTTTATAAAGAAGCATCTGTCAAAGTGTATTGTATTCATTACAGATCGACCATCTGATCATTTTGAAATGATAATAATTAAGTAATTATATTAAATAAATAATTGCTATACTGCAACTACAAAAACATTGTTATTCTTTTATTATTTCTATTATTATCAGGATTATTATTGTTAGCTAAAACAAAAACCAAAACCATAAAATACAAATTTGTTACTTGAAATAAACATTAACTAAAATAA
>NW_015772381.1:0-805 GCF_001515625.1 Sinocyclocheilus rhinocerous
AATATACTTTAAAATGTAATTTATTCCTGTGATGGCAAAGCTGAACTTTGAATACTCCAGTCTTCAGAGTCACATGATCCTTCAGATTCTACAGCTGCAGACTACATGTAGACTCTATGATGTCTGTCTGCTGTTTCCCATATCAGTCATTGCCACAATCAGTTAGTAACGTACCGTAATCATCAACCACTGGGCTGGTAGACCGTGAGTCACGCTCTGGGAGCTCCATTTCCTTGACATTCTGAATTATTAATATGCACGTGACTAAAAAAATAAAGACTGATAAGTCTGATAAGGTTCCGAATGAACTTGCCAGCATAAGGAAGCAGGTATTTGGTAAACAAAGGTTAGGCAGAGAAATGCATCTGCTAACTAGTAAACACTTCCAAGCCTTTAACCAAACTAACCAACAATCACAAATTGTTTGTAAGACTACTTATTTTATGCCGCATGATCTCTCTGGTTAAAAGATATTATAATTTGTAATCTATTCAGTGCCTGATTTAAATATATTACTAGCTTAGCCCGTTAGCCTGTTATTAAATCTCATATTACCTTTGATCATCTGGTAAAAACATGCAAATAATAAAATGTGAAACAATAAACCTTTAGTATATATATATATCGAGAATAAGATCACCAATACAGCAAACTGAAGCACTGTAACAGAGAACTGACAGCATACAAGCTACACTTAAAACGGCTATACCCCCTGGGTCCTAGTGCAGACCCATTTTGTGTGGGGGTCCCGACTGTTCAGGACACTGTTCAATTGGCACTGTGACAGAATTACTGAGAAAGAGCT
>NW_015772382.1:0-806 GCF_001515625.1 Sinocyclocheilus rhinocerous
CCACTGGATACCTTCCTTGGGCCAAGTGCGTGGACCTTACACCTGCATGTGCTCAGCTGAAATTTAGCCTCACATTTTCCTATGTTTCGCACAAGCAGAGTTCTCTGGGACAAGCACTTGACTGGACAAACTTGGAAATGCAGACTATCTGGAAAGTCCAAGATGGCACGTGGCCCAATTGCACGAATGGGTACCTCAAACTTCTCACATTCAATCACACAGATGAGTCTGTGGATGTAATCCTACAATTACAAGCATCTGAATGTCAGTGGTGATATACAGAGGAACATAAAGCCTTGAAGAAGGCAAGGCCTCAAAACAAATCTAAAAATAATATGGTACTGTACATCTGGTACATATGGTGTCCTTAATCAATTGATCAATCCTATTTTAAATAAATCCCAGAACCTGGGAATTACTGTATTGAGGAATGAATCCATAATCCTCAATCACATGCAAAACCTGACAGAGAATACAAGCAAGAGAGGAAATAATAATCTTTCTCAGACTGAGCCACCACAGCTCTATCTGAAGTGACTCTATTTGAATTAATGTATGAAGAAATCTGCATTAATGTTTTGCCAAACCAATATAGATTAGCAGGCCACATCACAGACTGCACAAGGGTCACTAATGGACAAATGAGTGGCCGTGGTGGAAACACAAGTCTCCAGTGTACTGTGCTTAGAAAAGTACTTTCTCAGATTTCTTAAAGATATGTTAAAAATATAAAATGAGACTTGACTTTGAGGTTTATTGTGTTGTAGAGACAGAATTACAGACATCACTGTGTGGCAGTTTTTGCA
>NW_015772383.1:0-806 GCF_001515625.1 Sinocyclocheilus rhinocerous
AAATACACTGGATACTAGGGTGTTCTTTTGACCGTTTTATTGTCCGGTTACTGTTCAATTTTTTTGACCAGTTAAAAACTAAGCAAAACGAAAAAACAATAATACAATAAATTACAACAAAACAAAACAAATAAAATAATAAAACAGTCTCAACAGGTCCTAAACACTAAGAGGATATTTAATGCAATGTAAGGTTAAAGACTGAGACAGACAGAGGAACTTTAACAGGATATAAACAAGACAGGAGAAAGGAAGACGACAACAACAAAAAAGAAATTAAAAAAGGAAGAAAACACACAAACATGCTTTCGTATCACTTTCGCTTCATTAAGGACTGGATGAAAAGGTGAATGCAAAACTAACAATAAACCACACTATAAATATTCATTGTGTTAATGCTATTTATTTCACATGCTGGAAGATCGATGTGTCTGTATGTAGATGAGAATTTCAAGACAGTTAACAGCCACATATTTAAGTGATTCTCCATAGAAGTCAACCCAACAACAACTTTCCACTCTCCTCTCCACTTACAGATTCAATATTCTCAGGAAAATTCCATCAGCTAAATGTGGGCCTTCTTCAATAATATGCCTCAGTATCTATTTTTTAGACTGAATCAAAGGCGTCATGAATCAAAAACTTGTGGCGAAACCTAAAATCATGCGAGTCAACAGTGTCTGACCAGCAGCAGCTGCCTGCTCGACCACTTCATTGTTTTTGCATCATTATTCCTCATACTTATGGTTTGCAAAAGCAACAACCTTCAGCAGATGATGAAACAGGTGGAAATAAAGCATTTGTGA
>NW_015772384.1:0-802 GCF_001515625.1 Sinocyclocheilus rhinocerous
GAGAGAGAGAGCGAGAGAGAGAGAGAGAGAGAGAGAGAGAGATACATGTTGTAGAATCAAATAGAACTACACTGTTTAGATAGCAACATTCTTTTGAAACAACACCATTGTCTATGGCCACATCCTTAACTGTAAAATGACTGCAAAAACTGCAATTTAAAAACCTTTACAGTTCAAAAAGTACAAGTTTTGACAAAATAAGGTTTTACAAAATTATAAACCTTACATTCAGCCAAATAAATGATTTAAAAGGCAAAAAGCGATTAGGTTGCAGATATGAAACTAATTTTGTCTGAATGCCATACGATTTTTTTTTCCAATATATGTGTCTTGTTTTAAAGACATTATTGATATTAATAATTATAAGACATTTCTACTGGACAAATATTCAAGAATACTAATTTAAAAAATGTAATTGGTTATTAATTAATTATGGGAGTCAGTAGGTTTTGATACATTTGGAAAGACTCTGGGTTAAGTTTCTAATTTGCTATTCATGAGGTTAATAATATTAAATGAACTAGTGCAAAATGTCACAAGCACACGACCTGTTTGAATTACTACTTGTGCATTGAACGTGTTTGCCGTCGACATTTCGACTGCTGATGCTCAATCTAAACAGCGTGTGAGCGTTTAGCACATGAATATGAGGCCAGCACTGATTCGTTTATGATTCTAGCACTGCACGAATCAACATAGATGCCATATTTCATTTGTACAGTCCATTCAGTAGACTGTAAAGTCTTCATGTTTTAGGTCACGTCTACTTTATACATGTTTTTGAACACTAGAAAGGTCCGCC
>NW_015772385.1:0-806 GCF_001515625.1 Sinocyclocheilus rhinocerous
TCCGGCTGTGCGTTCAGGAGGTAAACAGGCTGCGGTACAGCAGGCCGAGCGGAGGGCGCTGAGGCCCGTGTGTCACTCCCAGCGCTCCACTCCAGAGCAATTTTCCACAGAGAAATCAATAGCGTAGTGCAGACCTCTCTACAGGGAAAATAGAGTTTGTTTTGTTTCTCGCAGACAAATGCAGGCCTCAGGAAAGATAAATGGTATTTTCGTGGGCCTTTAAAGAAAACTGTTCAGCCTCATTCATTCGCTCTCATCTCTTTTTTTCGGCCACTCCCCGAGCACGTTGTTCTTCACTGGGAGCCTCTGAACAGAGCATTATGGAGAAAACTGGACTGGATTCATCTCTGAAATGCATAATACTGGTATGATATTATCTTCTGCCCTAATATATCCTCTTCTTTAAAAGCACTGCTTGACTTTTTCTCGCTGGATCTGCGTCAAATACACTTAATCCACACGGATTCCAGGTCCACCTGAGACTCATGCTTTCCAAAAACTCCTGTCTGATGTTTCATAACTTTCATATCAGACCCAGTAGCCCCATTTTATATCGCAGTACAACCCAGAGAGTCATAACTGTGTCTAAATGTATTACTAACCAGGCATAATGCCACACGTCTGCAGGGTCAAGAATGTTTCTGTGCGCAGTGAAAGTGAAATACTGTGGAAAACATCAAAATCAGGTCTAGATTAGAATACTACTACTGCAGAACACACAAGAGTATCCTACAATGCAATGCACTTGACTTCAACATCTATTTTCCAATGTGAGGAATCACCTGGTATGTATATATATATATATA
>NW_015772386.1:0-805 GCF_001515625.1 Sinocyclocheilus rhinocerous
AGGAAGGTCAACGTCTGCCTGCTTTAACATAATAAATCACCTCCGAGCCACCGTAGCACAGCCGCCAAGCGCCTACATACATATTTAACCAGGTCATGAATGAATGGGAGTAAATCAGATAGCATACAGCCATTTATAGCTCAGGGGAGCTCGGTGTGTTATTGTAGGAGTGAGAATTGAAGCAGCTTTCTTTTAACTGGCTGCTTGTAGGTTTTTGGCAGTTTAGGGCTGTTTGAGGGACCGAGGTTTGCAGCATCACGACTGACAGCCCAAAACTAAAAGCTGACGCGGGCGACACGCTCATGTGGGTTCATGCAAAACGGTGACCGGATACACTGACTTTATTACCATATCCAGACACATAATGCAGCCAGATATATTATTCATCTAGTAAAAGTGTCTCGCTCATCAACACTGTGGTCATGGTGAAGGGGCTTCAGTTAATACAAATCAAGAGGTCTAGTCCTGAAATGTCCTTTGCAGAAAAGATCTGAATAATCAAAGGTACCAAAATACGAATGTGCATACAGGATAATTCATGTATATCTTAAGTTTTTACAGCCATAAAATCTTGTAAAAGTAATTTAAACATTACATAGTCAAAATAATGTATGCATATACTAGCATTCAAAAGTTTTTTTTTCTAAAAAAGTATCTTCTGCTCATCAGGGCTGCATTTATTTAATCAAAAATATAATAAAAACAGTAAAAATGTGAAATATTATTATAATTTAAAACAGCTGTTCTCTATGTGAATATGTGTTCAACTGTAATTTATTTCTGTGATCAAAGCTGTATTTTCAGC
>NW_015772387.1:0-806 GCF_001515625.1 Sinocyclocheilus rhinocerous
ACGTCAACATTGTGTCATAATAATACAGACCCTCTTTCCTTTGTCACATTATGTAAACATTGGCCTTTAGTTACAATTCATTGCAGTTTATTGTGTTTGTTTGCGATTTCAGACACAGTAATTCCAAACATGCACACTATATAGGGTGTTTTTATGTGGTTCTTGTCAAATAAGAGAAGTCACACTTTTGTGAACACTTTCACAAACTTCTAAGTTTCCAATCTTTAATTACAAGTTCAAAAACTATATGAACCATTTGTCTAGTGGAAAACACAGGTAATTCTGCCACAAAACACCTTAAGATTCAGTCTTGTGTTTTCTTTGTTGGAATCCTGCTAGCTAAAATAGCATTAGCATTCAGTTAGCCAAATTAAGTTAGACTGACCAAATTACATTAAGTTTCACTGTATTCAGCTTCTCAGATGTGTAACCTGATCCTCTTCAGCCTCAGCAAGCAGAAACAGTCAGTTATTTACACCCCACCGAAGCATTTATTCATTTAGCATCAGGTGCTTGTGCTTTGGGCTTCAACAAACCCTGCTGGAGGGCAACTTTTATGACTGAACGCCTGCCGTCGCCCACAATAAATAACCCAGAGCACAGGGTCTGGGCTAAATAGAGTGACTCAAGATCAGTGTGGAGAAATGAAAATAAAGGCCTGGCTGCATGTTTGGCGAATCGGCGGGTCTATAATATCGAATATGCGCGGTGAGAACAGATGGGGAGGTGTATAGTTGGGTCTTCTGTCATATCGCGTTTATGCTGGCCAAGTGCCATTTTCCTTTCACTCTGCCCTTTAATCATAG
>NW_015772388.1:0-806 GCF_001515625.1 Sinocyclocheilus rhinocerous
AAATGGTTTTGGTGAGTAAATTAAATGTAACTCACTAGTGGAAAGTAACCTTATAAGTAACTGCAATGTTTGGTTTATAAAAAGTCTAAGAATAAAAAATATGGTTTGGTTTATAAAAAGTCTAAGAATAAAAAAAAGTTTATTCTTACGGTAGTAAGAATGCTAATCTGACCAACTCTAATATGTGACTCAAAGTGATTCAGATAAAAGACACAAAATCTTTCTTTCAAAACTCCATGTGGAAACACGTGGAATATTATTTGCATTAAAGTTCCAAAGGACTGGGGGACAACACCAAACAGCTTAGTGTTCTTGTGCAGTTAAATATATTTAAGAAATAAACTGATAAATAATTCATGAACATAATTCAAAATACCATTACAGTTATGAGTTTGTAGCAGTGCTAGCTAAGCTAGCTGGCTAATCACCCAGTGATATGTAAATACAGTCTGCTAAGGAGTTAGCTTACAAGCTAACTGAAAAAAAAGAATGATAAATCTTTATTTTGACTATTTATAGCTTTTGTTACATCGTATATGTGATATATACAGTATATATAATGTAAAACACATAACTTTTTGTATACACACAATAATCACATGCATCTTTTAGCGAATTATATGATTTTTGATCAGATACTGACCAGAGAACCTAAAAGTTTTTTTTAGCAAAGAGAATAAGTTTGGCAGGTAATTAAGAATTTAATTTTGCATCCTGCGTGTAACAAAATACACAAGATTTGTACTTACTGCTCTTGTGAGCAAAAACAAACTTGTCAGAATTTATAGGTGGGAAAAAACGTACAC
>NW_015772389.1:0-806 GCF_001515625.1 Sinocyclocheilus rhinocerous
GTCAGGAAACCTAAAAATGTGTTACATCTGAAGTCAAAAATATTATTTAATGTGACTAAATAAACCTGGCAACATAGAATACCCAAATGAAAATGAAAATATATATTTTTTTAAATATAGAGTTCATAAAAAAAATGAAAATTGTCATTATTTACTCATCCTTATGCCACTCCAAACCTGTATGACTTTCTTCCTGCAGAATACAGAAGAATATGACGACAGAATTTTCATTTTTGGACGACTCTCAAAGTATAACTTTTTAAAGGCTCTTTGTTCAGTGTGGTTTCAGTGTCCATCTGTTGAGTTTAAACTTATTTCTAAGCAACTTCTGTACACTTGTATGAGATCAAACCTTTAATTATTGACTAATTAAATAAACCTTTTATAATCCAGTGCCAATGTATGCAAAAGAAGGATGGAATTTAAAACCTATATGCTTCTATTAGTGTTGCCATGCTATGTGAAGTTGCGTTCTGAAAGCACAGTAAATTTTAAGTCATGTTTAAGTTAACCTTTAAACCTCCTCTGACATTGTTCAGTTCATCCCGGTGAGAGAGTCTCATTTCATAACACACGTCTGTAAACACCTGCTGTTTGAGTACTCCACTATACCCGTCTATCCGGGAGTCCTTTTGCTCTAAAGACTGTTTTTCAGGTCCAGAAAGCTCAGCTTTCAAGCGCTTTTTGACAAAATAGAGCTTCACCTGGATGAGGAGGAGAGGAAGTGAAAGGCCAAGGAGAGAGTTGTGTTTATACTGGGACTTCCTTCTCAGCCAATGGGAATCCAGCCTGGCAATTTAGAGAAG
>NW_015772390.1:0-806 GCF_001515625.1 Sinocyclocheilus rhinocerous
AAGCAACCTTTTGATAAAGCGTTAGACTGGCACCTGTAAAAAGGAGCATCGTTCAGATGAGGCATTAAACTGGGCTCCTGACATTCTGTTGTCATTAATTCCCCACCTTAATTTGAAAAGTGCAAGCAGAGACCTTGCACCAAAGTTGCTTCATTAAACTAATGCATTGTTAATTAATGCTAACATGGGTGATTGAATAGGCCACGTTCAATGTCTCTGGATGTGACGTACTTTCCTCCATTGTTGTGTTGTCATCAGTCAGCGTGTAATCTTTTTGTGGTAATGCCAACAAGTCTCAGTTGCTCATGATAAGCTGAGAGATACAGAAAATGAGAGAGTGGAACGAAGATAATTTGTGAGGAAAATCTGATAAGCTTGTTTGATAAGCTAATAGCTTGTTTAATCTATAGGCTACATATCGTAAGTAAAACTAATAGAGCTGCACTTTCCAGTCTGTTCCTTCACTACAAGACAACTCTGCATCTAGCAATGATGAAAAAGTGGCCAGATTCACTGATGGAAACAGTGTGCAGGCTGAGCGTGCTGTTGCTCCTGTTGCTGCTAATTTTGAAAGCCAGTCTAGACTGAAAAGAGACCAGCTGGCAACTTTGAAATGATTTATGAATGAAAAAGACTAGCTGCTGCTGTTTCCCTCTGGCTGTGAGAACAGTTTGATGTAGCAGGTGGTGCTCTTGATTCTGCAGGAACAGTAGCTAGTGAATCTCCTGTCATTTCATGATCGCTAAAATTACAGAGACAACAGGACCCCATTATATAGGATCCAATATATAACCCAGATCAGCTCT
>NW_015772391.1:0-806 GCF_001515625.1 Sinocyclocheilus rhinocerous
AGCAATCCTATAAGTCATTCCTCATGGCCCTCCAGATGCTGGAAAACAAAGAATATTGTAAACGTTACAGACACCACTGTGCAACATCAGCCTAGGTATCAAAGTACTGATTTCTGGACCAACGTCCATTAACAACCAACCAGGTTACTGTACTGCCATATAGTCATCAGACTAACAAATTGCTGTTTGTGACCAGCCGTGTGATCTTCCTGAATGAATTACTAATTATTAAAATTACATAAATTAGCTTAATTAAAGCAGAGACGGGAGAGCAAACACATGGAATACATAAAAGCCTAACTATGGATGATACTTAAGCACTCCAACCTCCATTGTAACGAGGAACAATAGTAAACTTTCCCTTAAATCAATATTATGTTTTGAGCCACAGACCTTATGACACAGCCAAAGAAACCGGTCAAGCTCACTAGACAGCTTTTCTACATTCCCAACTTTATCTACATATAATCCACATTATTAATTAATTACAAACAAGTCATATAAACTATATATAAATATAACTATAGGATTTCTGATAATCTTATTATCGGCTTCCAAAACAGCTGTTAGCCAGCTAACCGCTTACTAGCATAGCGTTTGCCACGCCTAAGCCATTTCTAAAACATTTTCTGACGCATTTAGCTAATTTACACTCCAAATTGTTTATTACAACTTTAAACAGATTATAAACGCATAAGTTACTCAATACATGACCACAGAGTAAAATATCTTAATGTTCTTTCGCAGAAACCCTGCTAGCTGAACGTGGCGCGACACGCCACATCAAAGCTAACGCCGCTAGCTAC
>NW_015772392.1:0-796 GCF_001515625.1 Sinocyclocheilus rhinocerous
CAGGCCTATCAGCACTCCAATGGAGATGTGTGACATTAGCCGCAGATGTGTCAAAACCTAGAGCAAAAAACAAGAACCATTTCAAACGCCATATTAAACTAATCTGCAGAAGTAAAATGCAGTAGCTATGAATTAATTTAAAATTGAATTAGGATCTAAAATGCCAAGGAATACGATGCCCCCCAATACGATGATCCTCTTCCTAAAATATAAATGCAACAATTTATTTTCATGTTTTAAGACCTGTTTATACTGGGTGAGAAAAACACCATGATGCAATGAAAACACCATGTGGCAAAAATTATATTACAATTATATAATTATATAAAATGATTAACAATTACATTAAGACTTACAAAAAAGAAATATATATATTCTGCTTTATATATATATATATATATATATATATATATAAAGCAGAATATATATATTTCTTTTTTGTAAGTCTTAATGTAATTGTTAATCATTTTATATAATTATATAATTGTAATATAATTTTTGCCACATGGTGTTTTCATTGCATCATGGTGTTTTTCTCACCCAGTATAAACAGGTCTTAAAACATGAAAATAAATTGTTGCATTTATATTTTAGGAAGAGGATCATCGTATTGGGGGGCATCGTATTCCTTGGCATTTTAGATCCTAATTCAATTTTAAATTAATTCATAGCTACTGCATTTTACTTCTGCAGATTAGTTTAATATGGCGTTTGAAATGGTTCTTGTTTTTTGCTCTAGGTTTTGACACATCTGCGGCTAATGTCACACATCTCCATTGGAGTGCTGATAGGCCTG
>NW_015772393.1:0-806 GCF_001515625.1 Sinocyclocheilus rhinocerous
GAATGACAAAAGCGTGCTGGGAGTTTCCCAGTACATGGAAAAACTCGGATCTGTTTGTAGAAATTCCTGCCGCACGTGTCGGGAATGGCCCTCGGTGTACCTGCAGGTGAAAGGCGAGAGCTCATGCGAGTCTCTGAGATCAAAAGAGCCGGTAGAGCCGTGTTTCGGGTGGGCGGCCGCCTCCCAGAACTCCCCCTGAAGCTTCAGGCTCTTCGTCGGCTCCCAGAGGAGAACTTTGTTGCTCGGAGGTTTGCTCTTTCATAGCTTGGAAACTTGGAGTCCTTGGTTCGTTTAAAATCGGATTCTCATTGGATGCAGCTTATAAAGTCAATTTAGAAAGATAATGAGATTATTGTTGACATAGTAAGAGCATAAAGAGATAAAATAAATGTGGATAGCAGCTCAGATCATTTGAGTATTCATACTTGAGTTCATATTGAGTGCACAAACTGCACAATTTAGTATCCGAGCACAGTTTGGGACATAATTGAGATTTCATATGAAACTTCTAGGATGTAAAGCTAAAATGAATGTGGACAATGTGACTCAGATCATTTGACCTTGGGAGAAAGCATTGAGAAATGTTAGAGTTCATATTGAGATCTTTGACTTTTGGTTGCAGTCTTTGGTTTCTTGGCAAATGTGAGCACAGTTTGAGACATTATTGAGCTAAAATGAATGTGGATAACAGCTCGGATCATTTGATCTTTGAAGAATTTGATGAGAGATGTTTGAGTTCACATTGAGATCTCTGACTTTTTCATATTTTGGTTTCTTGGCCAATCTGAGCACAGTTTGAGACATTA
>NW_015772394.1:0-806 GCF_001515625.1 Sinocyclocheilus rhinocerous
AAACATTTTTTAAATGGTTATATCTCTTAAAACATTATTGAAAAATAAGTTTTGGACATTTTTATGTATCTGCTAAAAGTCAGAATGCATTATGAGGGTTGATGAAGCACATGTAATAATGCAGTGATTGATGCTCAGGCTTGTCTATCAAACATCATACATATCAGCGTTTTTGACCAGTGTTTTCTGGACAACATTCATTTTTGTGTTTGATTTCTGTTGATCTCCAGGAGTCTGAGGAACAGATGCTCAGCCGGTCGGAGGAGTTGGAGCGTGACGTCGAGTGTTCAAAGACATTCCTGATGCTCTTCTGTACGACTTCCCTCGGGATCAGAGTTACCGTAAACCCGGCTGAAACACACGGATCTGGAGCTGAAGGGTGTCGAGCAGATGTGCGGATCATTCCCGTCGCCCTTCTCTGATTGACTGCTTTAGTGAGTGTTTGTCGTAAAGAGTTAAACATGGAGCATTCCTCAAGTTTCAGCATGTTCCAGTAAACTCAGTCTGAGCTTCATGTGTTTCCAGTGATCCCATTCCTTTATTTTTAACAATGTGCTTGAGTCATCGGATTTATTCCACTCTTCAAAATTCCACAATACATGTGGGACACAAAATATATCCATGTTTGATTTAGAGAGACTCAAATACCAAAGTTAATTATTATTAATTAATTAATTATTAAAAAATACATGTGGTAAACAAAATACGCAGATGTTTGCTTTTAAGATATTCAAATACCATAGGTAATTATTATTAATTAATTATAAAATTCAATTCAATTCAAGTTTATTTGTATAGCGCTTTTC
>NW_015772395.1:0-806 GCF_001515625.1 Sinocyclocheilus rhinocerous
ATGTTTTCGATAGAGGTCTCTCAAGCTCACCAAGGCTGCTTTATTTTATATTATAATTTCATAATATTACTGTATTTATTATTTTAAACTTGCTGTTTTCTGTTTAATATATTTTAAAATGTGATTTATTCCTGTCTTGGCAAATCTGAATTTTCAGCATCCACAACTCCAGTTTTTAGTGTCACATGATCCTGCAGAAATCATTCTAATTGCTGATTAGCTGCTCAGCTCAAGAAAAAAAAATCTTATTATTATCAATGTTGGAAAAAAATAGTTGTGCTGCTTAATATTTAAAAAAAAATATATATATATTTTTTTCAGGATTCTTTGAATAGAAAGTAAAAAAAAAACAAAAAAAAACATTTTAAATGAAATCTTTTGCAAAATTATATACGTATTTACAGTCACTTTTGATTTTTTTTTATGCATTCTTGCTGAATGGTAAAAGAAAATAAAAAAACTCTACCGACCCTTAACTTTTGAACAGTAGTGTAGTGTGTAAAGACAAAGAAACAGTTTACAGAGCAGCTTGACAATCTTCTGTAAGATCAGAAGGCATATTAAAAATCTGGCAGGCGTTCAGTGTCATTATGTAATCTGTGGAGGATTCCACAGTGTGTGTGTATGCGTGTGGGTGAACGTGTGTCTTTTTGTGACATGCATGCATGTGTTTGCAGTGTTGTGAGCCCTCTGCTGTGACAAACAAATGTCTGGATGCCACAGCCCCCTGAACGAGCCTTCGTCACATGGCCCCGTGCGGCGTTAAGGAAAACAAGCTTCACCATTGTTTTGCACAAAGGCTGTAG
>NW_015772396.1:0-806 GCF_001515625.1 Sinocyclocheilus rhinocerous
CACAAAGCTTCAGCGTTCATCAGCACTTTACCGGTAAGCAGGTTTTCGCGCAATGCAAATGGGAAATGCATACTTAAACTATAATTAAATAAAAAATGCAAGTGTGCATTTTTACACTTTTTAATGTTTATGTCACGAATGTGTTTGCTCTGTGTGTGAGGTCTGTTAGAGCGGGGCAAGTTGTCACATTCAAGTGAATATTTCTTAGGTTCTGTATCGGCACAAACCTTTGATTCTCGGCCATCTAAAGCAGTCGAACATTTCCATTATCACACAGAAATACAATTCAGTAAGATGCAGTTCATTGAACACGTTGACCTTTTGCGCGGGGCATGTTGTCACATTATATGGGGCAAGCTGATATTAAACCGTTTGCATGGACTTTTCAGCTAAACAGTAAAAAAATAGGAAACAACAAATCAATTCATGAAATAGCAAAAATGTTGCAGGTAATGAAAAAAAAATCAAACAAGTGTTATGGTCAACGAATATTGTGATTGATAAATTACATAAATAAATATAAAATAACGTTCACAACACAGGTGGTAACTGAATGTATACTTGTGTAACTTTATTGTGTTTAAGTTTTTTAAATATGATAAAAAAATATGATATTGTAGTTTTCAAGATTCACAAGAATTCAAAAAAGTAATTCTAATTTAAGAGAGTTTAGAACAAGATGTTTGAAACCAACATACAAAACCACTGCTAGAGAAAACAAGCTTTGGTGTAAGGATTTTTGAAACACAACTGTATAGTTACTGAGAATATGACAACTAGCCCTGGTCTTACCTGGTCATATATAT
>NW_015772397.1:0-806 GCF_001515625.1 Sinocyclocheilus rhinocerous
TTTTCTAACAATATAAGCCGTCAATATTAGATCAATTTAACACATCATTGCTTAATTAAAATTATTAATTTCTTTGAAAAAAAGAAAGAAAAGCAAAATGTCCCCAAAACATTTGAACAGTAGTGTATATTGTTAGAAAACCAGTTCATACATTTCCCGGGAATCGAACCCATGACCTTTGACACTGCTAGTGTCATGATCTATTATTAATTCCCAGCAAAAAGGCGATACAACTTGTCTGTTGTATTTCAAATCATCTGAAGCCATATGATTGCTGTGTGTGAGGAACTGACTGAAATTTAGAAGTTGTAACATAAGAAGTTGTAATTCAATTTTCATCTTTTTGTGTTTAATGGGAAACAAGGAAGTCACATAGGTTTGCAATGACATGCAGGTGAGGTCTACATGGTGTAAAAAAAAAAAAAGGTTTTCCATTTAGTAGTCCGGCTGTTCAAGCATCTAGGCCAGCTTGGACCAGCTAGAGAGCATGTAAATCCTGCTAGAACGTGTGGCTCTAGCTGGATTTCCAGCAGTATTCTTCACTCGAGTTCATGATGTGAGGGGAGGCTGTTGTCTCTTGTAAGTTCATTTATCACTCCAGTCAACTTATGTCTACTGAGTGACTTATCTATCTCCAGCAACTGAGCAACAAACGTGTACATCAAAATCCACAAGGTCTGTCCTGCACTAGCACATGGCACGGCATCGTACAGGCTGGCACTGCCTGGCATGGACCGTCTTTGGAGGATTCTGCGGTCTTCACTGTGCCATCCAGCACTCAGATTGCCAGGAAACCCATTCAAGCA
>NW_015772398.1:0-806 GCF_001515625.1 Sinocyclocheilus rhinocerous
CAAATATTATCCTATCCTAACAAACCATACATCAATAGAAAGCTTTTATTAAAAAAATATCGTTTTTAAATCCACATTTTGTCATGTCTATTCAATGTTTTACTTGTCTGCTACATTTGATTAATCATGCTATCTTGTAATTTTGTAAAAAATCTAAATTAACAGATATATTTTTAGCTTGTATAATACAATTCTCATACTCGTCTTCTTTAAAATGTCCCAGTGTAGAATCTCCATCCTATCTTACTTATTAATCATTAAATAGTCACGTTTTTAATCATTTAAAGAAACAGAGACGGCAAAGCCTGCCTTGTGTGATCATGTCTTTTTCTTCAAATGATGTCTCATCTTTATTTATCCCTGTGTTCATGACAGAGAGGCAGAAAACTTCCAGTTTGCAGACATTGATCTCCTGCCGCCTCCAGCTCTTTACGCTGACTCTCTGTGAGCCGGTGGTATGTGTCAGCATGTCGTCTGATGTTTGCACGATTATTAGTCGATCGGTTTCAGCCAATGAAAGAAATTGGAACCAGCATTACGTACTGATTTTTTGTATCTTTTTTTTTTCTCTCCACAGTGACTTTGATTGCGTTCCTCTGTCATTGCCAAGGACATCCACACAAGTGTTGCTTGCCCTTTAGTCTTCAAATAATCAAATCAGACTTAATTCTCAAATGCAAAGAGGAACAAACGCTTAAAAGACAACTTACTCTAGCTGTTCAAGGTTGAAGTGTGACATTTGCATTGTGAGCAAGCCGATTGAGAATGAATAACAGACAGTGGCAGCTTAGGGGTTTTAATGAAAC
>NW_015772399.1:0-806 GCF_001515625.1 Sinocyclocheilus rhinocerous
CTAACACATAATTTCTTATGCTTTTTATTAAAAAATGAATGTTTTGAGGATCTATCTACTCATTTAACATACATTTATTCATTTACTTACTTTTCAGTTTTACATTTGTTTTCGATTATCACTTAATTTTATGTTGTGTGCTGCATTGTCTGCAAAAGTAGTTCCATGTCAAGTTTTTAATCTCACAGGATAACGTTGTGAAGCATTTATTTTCCATTGCCTTTGCTTTGCTATAATAGCACTGATACATTTGTACTGGTCTGATGAAGTAAGAATGAGCACTGAGAAATAATCAGCTAACATTATTCAATAAACTCTGCTTATTTTTTTACCATCACTTGGTCTCCTGATTCCTGTTCTTCTCCTGAATGCTGGAATATTATGCAATATTGAAGGAAACTGAATGTAGAAAGTAGTTGTTCCATTCAGAATTAAGTTGAGAATGACTAAATTTCCATCATTAATTTTTTTTATTATGAATTTTACCAACTCCTGCTCTGGATAAATTGGATATGCAGATGGATAGTATACTGTATATGTGACATGAGCAAAAGCTCCAGTCTTTACAACAATGCCGAGCCACAGAAACTTCAGAATTTAGATCTCTTTGGCTGCATTGTGGTGCAAATTGAAGCTTTTGCTAAAGTTTAGGGCAAGTATTCAGTCATGACAACTCTCTGAGGGTTTGGCATGGTGATAGATATGACAATGTTCATGTGTTTGGTCTTGACAGAATAGATCTGCTACGCTGCTGCAGTGCGAGTACAGAGACTTGCTACTGCCAATACATCCACAGACATGCTGCT
>NW_015772400.1:0-806 GCF_001515625.1 Sinocyclocheilus rhinocerous
CCAAAATAACGAAGGTACCACTGCCTAATCTATGTAATTGTTGATTCTCACCGAGGTTTCTTTCCAGTTGGTGCCGTCATAGTCATAGATCTGCAGAAGGACGCTGTCCTGTCGGCGTGGAAGCCATTGAACAGCCAGTCGTTCATCTGTGACCCAGGTGACTGTTCTCAGATAGTGATCGCTGGGAAAAGAGCAATAAAATAACATTACTCTGAACTCTAATGCTGTGAAAGCTTATGTTTCAGAGACGTAAGGCTTTGTGTGAACATGTGAAGTAGAAACATAAGAGGGACACACCCTATGCCGACGGATTTCGGTACCACCACTTCTGATTGTCTGGACGGATTTTCCACATCAATCACAAACAGCCTTGCTCTGGGAATAACACAGCCTGCCTTTGTAAGCAGAGCAACCGTTTAGTAGCATAATGATATTTTGAATGAAATTGTAAAATGAGAACAGCAGAGATCAAGCTGTCATCATACAATATTTTAAACAAATTAGTTCAATTAGAAAACCAAAGACACTTGGACCAACAATGTTTCACCTTGCAAAATTATGGATTTTAAACAAAATAACAATATTGAAATATAAAAATATGCTTTTGTATGTTATAAACTCAAAATAAACTAAATTAAATCATAAAATCACTGGGATATTTGCTTACTTTTGGGTAGGGGATAAATACTGTGGTGGGATACTGGTCATTTCCATACAACGAGTATTCGATGTTGTGAACTCCAGTGTCATTGATTTGTAGATAAGCCAGATATTTCCCCTGCGGAGACCACCAGATGGCTTCGTTG
>NW_015772401.1:0-806 GCF_001515625.1 Sinocyclocheilus rhinocerous
CACGCTGTGTTACACTGTTCAACAGAGAGAGTCCAGAGACAGAAGCTGTAAGGCTGAGGTAAGGCTGCTCTGTGCCTGCTTAAAATTCAGTGTAACGGCGCATAAATGCCACTTCAGAAGCGCTTCATTGCCACCTTTGCCGTGTAAATTTGGCAAGAGTGACCAGTGCCAACACACACTCGTGACAGTTTACTCGCCTATTCTATTCCATTCTATTCTATTGTATTCTATTCTAGTCTAGTCTATTCTTTATTTTATGCAACTTTACTGTTTTTTCCCCCCAAAGTTATTCAATTCTATTTTACATTGTTGCATTCTGTTTTCAGAATGTTCTAAGTTAATTATCCTTTATAATTCAATGAACTTTATACAAATTATATTGTTCTTCCCTGTATTATTCTTTTGTTCAATTTGACACTGTTCTACATTTAACTTCTATTCTATTATATTCTATTCTATTCTGTGCAGCTTTATTTCCTTTCCTTTTTTCTATTGCATTTCATTTCATTTCATTTGTTTTATTTAATATGATTCCATTTCATTAGATTTTTCTTTGATTATATTCTATTCTACACTATTCTACTCTGTTGTTGAATGTTCTAATGGGATTATTTAAACTTTATTCTAATTGACTATTCTACACCATTCTATTAATATTTATTCTACTCTATTCGTCTTTATTATAACTTCATTCTGTTCTATTAAACTATATTATATTCTGCATTGTTCAATTCTTGCATTTCATTTTGTTCTATTTAATTTTAGTCAGTTTCATTAGAGTTTAATTGATGTTGTTATATTCTTCA
>NW_015772402.1:0-806 GCF_001515625.1 Sinocyclocheilus rhinocerous
TACCCAATACCTAAACTTAACAACTACCTTACTAAATATTAATAAACAGCAAATTAGGATCTTATTGAGGAAAAAGCCATAGTTAATGATTTGTTAATGGTAAGAATTGTACCTTAACATAAAATGTGACCATGAATATTTGTTGGATGATGTTTCAGAATAGCTGTATAATTTTATTTATATACTGTATGTTATAGAGGAGGCCAGGGCTAGTTGATATAGTATGTAGTAATGTATATATTTATACAGTATTATAATGTTTTCTCTATAAAAAGGCAAATAATAGGATATATATAATAAGATAGTGTTAGAATGCAATGGGGTATGTTGGGGTGTTATTTATTTAGTCAATAAAAGTTAAAATATTCATTACCTTTTTTTCTTTAGCCAAGAACACAGCAACTTTGAGGAACATACCATGAGAAATATTCTAGAGTAGAGTGTTTTTTATTAGAGTAAAAAAGTGTGACTAGTCCCAGCCTCCCCTAATAAAAATCAATCCTATATTGGTATTCCAGTCTTTCTGATAATGTTTATGATGTTGAGCGTGTGTCCACAGTGGAAAAAAACTTCTATATTTGAATATGTCAGAATTTTAAATATATAATTGAAACCCTGAAAATGTCTTTGTGTATATTTGTGCTTGGGGGCTGTCGGATGTTAGACACTCAGCTAAAGGCGTCAGACATATGGCTGAAATTAGATTACACAATCACAAATGTCCCAATCAAGACCTCATGCATAATTCATAGCTGCACCTCACGGCATGATAATTACTTAATTAATATCCTGCCAACCTGAGGCTC
>NW_015772403.1:0-806 GCF_001515625.1 Sinocyclocheilus rhinocerous
CCCCGTTTGTGTTGTTTTACTACTTACACAATTATTTAAAGTATACAACTTTGTTATTTCCAATGCACAGCTTGGTTTTTAATTATATTTTTAGGGGGGACAACCCTCAGATAGGGGGGATTTCCGCCTATGACACACAATGAAATAACTAGAACTGTAACAAATATTTAAATGGAAAATTAAAAAAATAAAAACTACCCACACACATTAGATATTTATAATTAGATTTATAAATGTAAATATTCGGCTTTTCTTTAGCTATTTCTATGTAACATAGCCAGTCTTATTAATAGTGATTGTCATGAAATGCAGCAGTAGTGTCGGTCATGTGACTTGCTCCTCGCTAGTTCTTCTCTCCGCCGCTAGAGTGCAGCACGATCAGCCTGCTGTTGTCCTCAGTGTGCGTGGTTGCCCTATATGTGGGTTGTGACCTGAAATGTTCTCAAATTCACAGTATTTATTGATATTTTATGCGAAGTTGCGCATGAGACTGTGCTATACGCGCCAAATACTTTCTCTCTTCTGGTCATGCATCTTTCTTCCCCGTTCATTCACGTGCTGAACTCAACTTATGATGCTTGGTGTCCAGATGCATTTACTGGACTGTTATTGTTTTGCAGGATGCCAGTTATAGCTTTTAACCCCCTCTAAAGTATTCATTTATTTATTACATGTATTTATTTTAAAAAAAGGTTACACTTTATTTTACAGTGTAATTATACGTTTAAGTACTACTGAGTTAACTACAGGTACTTATTATTTGGTTAGGGTTAGGATTAGGGTTTGCCTTAGGGTTACTTGCATGT
>NW_015772404.1:0-806 GCF_001515625.1 Sinocyclocheilus rhinocerous
GGACAGCCTGAAGTCTGAAGAGAAACACTTCATATCCCATGTACTGGCTTTCTTTGCAGCAAGTGATGGGATAGTCAACGAGAACCTGGCAAGTGCGCCTCCTTCTAACCTACGTTAAGGCTATGGAAACCAATATAACATTTTAGATTGAATAGATCAGTACAAGTTGTGTTCCTACTAAACATCATGCCTTTACTTGTCACAGGTGCAGCGGTTCAGTCAAGAGGTGCAGATCCCAGAGGCTCGCTCCTTCTACGGCTTTCAGATCCTCATAGAGAATGTGCACTCCGAAATGTACAGCATGCTCATCAACACCTACATAAGGGATCTGAAAGAGAGGTGAGAACAAAATTAAGTGTGCTTTTCTACTTCAACAATGTCAGTTATACTTTTTAAAGTGCTTTTACACAGGTGACAGGTGCAAGATTCAGTTAAGCAGTTTATGCTAACATTTTCCTTATGTGGTTTATGAGCAAACGTTGCAAGATACGTTTTTCTAGCCACAAAAAAAAAATGTCTTGCATGAGAGATGAAGTTATTGATTGTATTGATTGTTCAACTTGTGTTTTATCAGAACATCTTTGATTGAAATTGTAATACGTTATAACCAATCATACATAGTGTCTTTAAACATAACATGTTTATTTATTTATTTATTAATTCATGCATTAATTCATTCATTCATTTTCACTCTCTAAATCCAAACTTCTTAAAGGGACTATTTGTTTAATGCAATTCACACCATGCCTTGTGTAAGGCGGAAAGCAGACTGGGCCTTACAGTGGATCTCTGACACAAACTCAACT
>NW_015772405.1:0-806 GCF_001515625.1 Sinocyclocheilus rhinocerous
CTTTACAATAAGGTTCCGTTTGTTAACTATATTTAATGCATTAACAATGGACAATACATTTGTTACAGTATTTATTAAGCTTTAAAATACAACTGATCATTGTTAGTTCATTTTGGCTCAGGTCCATTAAATAACATTAATGGATACAACTTTTGATTTTAATAACATATATTAGTAAATGTTGGAATCAACATTAACTAAGATTGATAAATGCTTTAGAAGTATTTTTCATTGTTTGTTTGTTAACGAATGTAGTTAACTAATGTTAAATGTTACTGTTTTGCAGGTTCAATAGAACTAAACCTAAAACCCATTTAAAAAGTTACTTATAAAATACACAGTAACTGAAATCAAATATTAATGAACCTAAACATTGTATTTTGGGAAGAAAAAATTTCTCATTTTCATATAAACTTGATGTACTAAAATAAGTAAAACTGAAATAAATATTAATAAAAATAAACTGACTTATTAACAGAAACTAATAAAAATGAAAAAACAAAATTACTCAAATGTAAACAAGATATAAAAATAAAAACTATACACTTTAAAAATAATAAAAATGAAAAACAACAAAATTACTAAAACTTCAATGTAAACAAAATATAACAATAAAATCGAAACAAAAATTACTGAAACTAGCAGAAACCAAAATGTTAATGGATGAATAAATATAATAGTATCTCTTTGATTATATGTGTATGTCTTTAATATGCTATTTTTTCTAATATATAAAAATACAATGAATTAAACACTGCTTTATGAGAAGTCACAGAGAATTAAGTTTTTTATGGTATCCACAAACA
>NW_015772406.1:0-806 GCF_001515625.1 Sinocyclocheilus rhinocerous
TACGGAGCATGCGCTATTCGTGGAACTGGGTTCTGTCCTCTTGGAGTGCTGTAATGGAAATATATGTCAGCGGAAATGAGGCGAAACAAACCAGGCTTAATCTTTCACGTAATACAATCTGCGAATCACCTCTCACTGCTTCAGCATGCAGTTGCTGTTTGCTGCAATCCGATAATTGCTAGGATGATGTTTCTCAATCACATTGTTTACGTGTGTCATTTTCAATGCCATGTGAACTCATTATTGGGTTAATGGAATGTATTTGTGCATGAAAGTGTTCATGTATGTCAGGAAGAGTACATTAGGTCTCCAGGAAAAAAAGTACATTAACCCAGCGTAGAAATGGGACATATGTATCTATGTGGAAGGTTGCTACTTTTGGTTTGTGTGCATGAATGCACTGGTGCACATTTGTTAACCATATTTTAACACACTGAGAAAAATACGTTTGTATAAAAACTTAAAAAACTTAAAGCTCCTAATGAAATAGGGTCCATTTTAGTATCCCTCCTTTCGAATATAAATGTTTTTCTTCTTCTTTTTTTTTTTCTCTAGACATTCATAGCCCAAGAAAATTTGTATTCCACTTCCATGCCCACTTGCAGATATAGAGGAGAAGAGAGAAATTGCCACATATTAATGATTTGGCAAATGAAAGCTAGTGAAATAAAAGGTGACAGTGGTGCAGAGAGAAATTTGTGGTGCTTAGCGCACGGTTAATAATGTATGCTAAAACCGTATTTTCAGAGTAAAGCTTAATCACACAGTGCAATGGTGTATTTTTTTTTATTATTATTTTTATTATT
>NW_015772407.1:0-806 GCF_001515625.1 Sinocyclocheilus rhinocerous
TAGGGCCAAGCAATAATAAAAAAATAAAACCATCTCAAGATTAAATTCATTATAACGCGAGATTAAACTCGTTAAATTTCGAGAAAAATGTCAAAATGTTGAGAATAAACTCTTTACATTTTGAGAATAAAGTTGTGTTTCGAGAAAAAAAAAAGGTTACATTTCGAAAAAAAATGTCAAAATAAAATTAGTTTATTCTCAACATTTTGTTTCAGCTTTTTTTCCTCGAAATTTAACCAGTTTTTTTCTCGAAACACAATGACTTTATTCTCTAAAATTTCATGAGTTTATTCTCAACATTTTTTTTCGACACTTTTCTCGAAATTTAACAAGTTTTTTCTCGAAACACAATGACTTTATTCTCGAAAATTTAATGAGTTAATTCTCAACATTTTATTTCGACACTTTTCTTGAAATTTAACGAGTTTAATCTCACATTATAATGGCTTTAATCTCGAGATGGTTTTATTTTTTTATTTTTTTTGCTTGGGCCTAATCCTCTTCCGTTGTTTTCCCTCTGCCGTAATGAGAATATATTTTTTTTACATAACAATATTAAACGGTATAAAATTTTGTACTAATAATTAAAAATAATTATGCTAAGAATAGTCATATTTTTTCATATTTTTCTTTTAGTTTTGGGGTTAAATATGATCCAGACATGGTCTTTAGGAGATTCACCCAAACACACATATTTCCCAGTTTCTTCACATAGTATATCATGCGTGGTAATAAGCAGATGTGTTCTCACACATTCCAGCGCGCACACACGCATACAAGAATTCACTGTTCCTTCCAGCACTCAC
>NW_015772408.1:0-806 GCF_001515625.1 Sinocyclocheilus rhinocerous
GGAGCAGCCGCAAAAACAGGTGCGGACTTTTAGGAACGGACTGACGACAATGACCGACTGTAAGCAGAAATCCGACGATATTATCACCCGACAATTAATGCGGTACTGTCGGTTCAGTTGGCCAGAGTTGATTCATTCCTGTATGCATTTTATTGGCATATTTCAACAAACAACTCAAACACACTTACACATGGACTTTATTTTTCTTGCAAAACAGTTATGGTTAAAAATAAAACTAATAAATATAAATAACAAAAATTATTACTAAAGATACTTATATTAGGTGATATTAAAAAAGATACAGGGTACAATAAAATAGTATAAAAATAAAATAAAACTCCTTGCTTGTTAGAAAACGTTGGCTCTATTTTTGACCAAGCTAAATAATAATGACAACTGTGATATAAAACATAAAACGTGTATTTACTAACTATTTTATTCATAGATGTTATATTTTTATGCATTTCAGTTTACTACCACAAACCTAAAATGGGATATTTGTAAATTCAATCGAGGAGCTCAAAGTTCCAAGCTTAGAATTTGATACAATGAGAGGGGAGTTCTGTTCTCTTTCCCACATGAAAACAAAGGGCATATTTTCCTGTCACACATCTCTCATCTCTCACTCCTTCCACAGTTTCCACAGGTCTTTCTGTGTAACCGCCCATGTGCTGAGTCTGGGTTCAAAGTCTGCTAGTGTCTCATACCCAATGCACCTTTCAATTCAAACCGTCTGTCCAATAAGAGTCCAGCATCTCTGCCATAGTCACAAGGGACATTTGCACAACAAAGGCCGAAAGGAGGGG
>NW_015772409.1:0-806 GCF_001515625.1 Sinocyclocheilus rhinocerous
TCAGCGTTTCCCACCGTTTCCAAAGTGTGCTAGAACTACTCCAAGAATTCAATTTTGCTGCACAGCATGCTGGGTAGACATCTCTCTTTCTCCCTCCTCATTCCTCAAGCATTGTTGTTGAAGCAGAGCATCAGAGCCGCTTATATTTACGTGCCATTTTGCGAACTTGAAACGATTATGGGGGTTGTACTTTTTGTGGGGTAGAAAATAGTCTTTGTGTAGAACAGCAGTGTCATGGTGCAGGCTTCATGGTGTCCATCCATTCACCAGCCAGACCCTTTTCTGCTCTCCAGTTGCCATGGTGCTATTACAATACAGCACAGTGGGCCGGAGATGCCCGTTTTGGTGGAACATGATGTCAGATTCCGTTGAAAGATATTTCTTTCTCTTTCATTATGATGATGTGCTGTATTTGGAGGGGAAGGTGTTACATAATCAGATGAAAACGCTAAAAAGACTTAAGTTAAAATTATTTTATTTTATATTTTAGTTTAGTTTAGTTTTGTACTGACAATGGACTCGATCGTTTCTATATTCAGTGTCAGTGGCCACCGGAACTTCTGGTGCAGCACAATGTAAGGAAATTGTGAGAAAATAAGAACAAAAAGAAATTTTGAGCTAGTGTAACATGACATGACAAAGCAATACTGATATGATGCTTCTTTATGATAAAGGTATTTAAAGCTTCTGGAACTTATTGCTACGTTATGGTTTAATAAGATATAATAAAATGTTATTTTACTATAGGCAATAATGTATAGGGGATGCACGATATTATCGGACTGATATCGGAATCGGCCGATAAT
>NW_015772410.1:0-806 GCF_001515625.1 Sinocyclocheilus rhinocerous
ATGTTTTAAGAAAAATGTGGTTCATTTTTAAACTGTAAAACTGGACCGAAAGAGGAAATGTGATAACATATTTAAATGAAAAGTAAACATGATTACTAAATGCTTCATGTAGCTGTACCTGTTGTACTGTGTGGCGCTGGTGCAGGGCTACAGGTCGCTCCTCTTTCAGGAATTGCTAAATGGCTGTCTATGTTTAGGTTGTCGTAAAGACAGTTGTCTCTGTCCTTCAAGCATGCTAACATAATTTCACTTGCTTTTGTCCCCTTTCTGCTCACACCATCAATCAGATCTCGAGCTTGATCGGCTCGCGGTTTGGTCTTCTGCACTATTTCTTCAATCTCCTCATTTCCTAGCACCTTCTTGACCCGAAGATCATCCAACAAATTTTTGATGACGGCCTCGGTCAAACCTTCCTTCAGTTTAATCCGAAGTTGTTCCAAGACTTTTTCTAAAGGAAAGCACTTTGGTAAGTCAAATGTTCATTTATATGTTATTTAAATATAAGCTTATTCTTGTCACATAGGCATAATGTAAGGGGAGACTGGGTATGGTTGTGGTCACGTAACACTTCCAATTTCTCAAATAAGGAGCAAGTTACAAATCACCTAATTCACTTCACACATTCTCAGTTTAGTCCTTATTCTACATGTGAGGAAGTAGAGCCCATGGCAGACACTGCATATCTTTTATGAGAATACATTTTGTACTTCATTATTTTTGTGATGGCAGTCCCTGCTTTGCAGTATATGCAGTGTCCGTGTAGATATTTTTCATGCAAGTTGTTAGTGCTAATGTTTTGGCTGTTA
>NW_015772411.1:0-806 GCF_001515625.1 Sinocyclocheilus rhinocerous
TTCCAGGAGGAAGTCGAGTTCCTCAGCCAGATTTTTCCAAGTACGCTGCAAAAATGAGACAGTGATGTGAACATTATGAATGAAGTATTGTCTGATTAAAAGATGGGTTTTTTTTTGTTTTTTTTCATGCGCAGATGGAGCAGCCTACTGTATGGGACGTCTGAACTCAGACTGCTGGTGAGCCGTTTTACTTCATCTAGACTTCCCACAATCCATCTGACTTCAGATAAACCATCATTAGAAAGTCTTAAATGTTGCATATGCATCAGAATTTTTTCTCTTTTAAATAAGGCCAGACTTTAGCATTGTAAAGTCTGTGTTTTGTTTTTGTTTTTTTATGCCATCGTTTCATAAATTATTAAATTGTTCATAAATTATCATTTTTTTAATTTAGTTTTTTTGGGGGGGAAAATAAAAAAGCTGATCATCTGATGTTCATTTCTGTGGTGTTGTTCTCCTTCCTGTCCTGAAGGTATCTGTTTACGCTGGAGCTGCCGGAGTTCTGGGAGAACAAGCAGGCAGACCAGACACTAGAAGTTCTGATGAGTGACCTCGACCCGGCTGTGATGGACCAGTTCTTCATGAAAGACGGTGTTTCTGCTAATGATGTCACTCGTGTACGATCCGTCCTCTATGCTTCTGCTCTGTAGTGTCATGTGTGCTCTTATTGCTGGATGCTGGTCCATTTACTAGTACCAGTGTATCATGTTCGTACTTTATGCACACCATTTATTTCTTTATTCAGTGAGGTGTCTTTAAGGTTATCTGTGGTGTCTTCACAGATGAGTGGAATTCGTGACCTGATT
>NW_015772412.1:0-806 GCF_001515625.1 Sinocyclocheilus rhinocerous
TTTTTTCTTTTTAATCCTTTTAAAACAATTACCACTCATTGTTATATACAGTAAAAATACTGATTTAAAAAAATAAAATCAGCATGAAGGTAGTAAAAAAAAAGTTCTGTGGTGTATACTCTCAATAGTCTAGTAAACATTTGCACTATTCTAATTTTTTTCATTACCAATAATAATAATGAAATAAAAAAAATGTACTGGTAATTGTCTGCCAGGACATTATCCAGTAATTTTACAGTCATTTATGTTAATCCTGATACACAATGCAATGGAGTGCATAATTCAAAATACAGGTAAAAATAAATTCTGAAAATGTCTTATTTATAAAGCACATTGTGCCCTATTTTTTTTTACAGTAAAAAAAGAGCAAAAAGTTGAACTTAACATGCATTTCAAACCATCATATTCTTTATTGATACGTCCCCCTTGACTTTAAATGTCATAAATACATTTTAATGATCCATAAAATATTCAAATTTTCTTGTGTTCTTTTGATTTTTATTGTAGGGTGAAATATGAGCCAGACTTGTTCTTTTATGGCATTCATCATTATTGGTTGCTGGATGAATCTAGGCATTTCATATTCACAAATGAAAGTCCATTTTATACTCTCACTGGAATCGAACAGCCCTACAGCAAAGAAAATTTGGCCTTTATTTCCTATAATCCACATCAAATCATTATCATTAAACTACAGACTGGCAGAAATGAGAGTCCTCAAGGTAGCTGTTGATTTGCTACATTATAGCTTGGGACTGAGATTAAATTAAAAAAAACAAACAGAAGGAATTAAAAGTATTAATTTT
>NW_015772413.1:0-806 GCF_001515625.1 Sinocyclocheilus rhinocerous
TGTGTGTGTGTGTGTTTCTTCTGTTTCACATCTTTAAACTCTAAAATTTAAGGGGGGAAAAAATCTAAAACAAAACACAATAGAATCAGTATTTCATAAGTGCATAAATAAACAATAATCATCTAGCTGTATCTACCAAAATAAATTAAATCTATCTAATATGCGATCTGGTTTGTAAGGCATTACAAATAAACAGAGAACCTGGCAGGGATGGGTATAACTAGGTAAATTATTGTTTTGTTTTGATGAAAAAGCTGCGACTAATTCTGTGATTTTGATTTGATGTTTAGTAAATTATTACTGATGAGCAAACACATTTACAACCAATTGTGTTGCTGCTATTCTGGACTTTAATGACTCTGATATGAGTTTAATACGTGTATATGGAGTTTATTTTCTTTGTAAAGCCTGAATCTGTTGTAGATCATGTGTCTGTATGTTAATGTAGTTACTAAAGACTCTCCTTTTACAGTCATTTCATTAACGAGCAGAATTTGAGCTCTAGTTCTCCTCGTGAAACCTGAGCTGGAGTTCACCTTCATCTCTCGGAACACTGTGATGTTTTATAAGTGCAGTTATTTCTGATGTTTGTTGTGTTCTCTAATGGAGACTCTGTTCTGAACACATCCTGCGGTTTTCCTCTCTAAGAGTTTGTAATATCAGGTTTTTGTGTGATTAGCCTCCGGTCCGAGAGGGTCCAGTCACCCGCAGCGCCAGTCGTGCCGCGTCTCTTCACTCTCTGTCTGATGCTTCATCAGATTCATTCAACCATTCACCAGGTAACAAACACACACACACACTCTCTC
>NW_015772414.1:0-806 GCF_001515625.1 Sinocyclocheilus rhinocerous
CTATGGGATGTCCCCACTTTTCACAAAAACAAACCTGCGTGTGTGCGTGCGCGTGTGTGTTTGTGTGTGCGTGTGTGTGTGTTGGGTGCCTGTGTGACTCCAGTAAACATTCCTGCTGTCCTCCCCAGTCAGCCGAAGAGATGACTTCATCAACACACACACACACAGAAAGACACGCACACACACACACACATACTCAAGTGGCTCTTGTTTTTGTATTTCTTAATAACAAAAAGACACTGCTTTGAAACAGAATGGGTATTTTGCTGATTATTTTAATTGCTATGAAAGCTGTTTGTAATTCGAGTGTTGAAAGAAATTATCATAGTTTAAATTTCACAGTATAATCCACTTACCCCAGTCAGTAAGTGAGAGAGAGAGAGAGATCGTCTTACGCGGTCATGTCCACTCTTTCCACACGCTCGCTTCTGTCACTCCAACGCACCACAACAAAAGCTCTGATCTGTCCTGTAATGAGGCTTTGAGTCGAATAAACTAACACTTACTGGTGCCAAAAGAGAGGAAAAACTGCCTTTGGTGAGTAAATAAAACGGAGAAAAAAGAAAAACAGCTAAATTATCTAAATCACAGAGGGATAAGAGATTTTGTAAAATAAAAATTAATGCCAAAAAGTCTAATGGCTAATAAGAAATATTGCTTTGTCTTTGAAATTTTCTCAATTCACCGCCAGTGGCGACAAGTTCATTTCAGATAAAAGGAAATTAATTTCTAATTCATACAGTGACATAACGCTTGTTCTTTGTGTCAGAACCTATTATTAAAAAAAAAACATTAAAAATGCATGT
>NW_015772415.1:0-806 GCF_001515625.1 Sinocyclocheilus rhinocerous
GCAAACACTCACTCTGTGATTTTGGGGTCAATGTTGCCGATCCAGAGCCGATGACCGTCCTGTGCCGAGCCACCTGACAGGATGGAGGCATTCTCCACAGTCTCTGCAGCAGACTGCATTAGGCTCCTGAGAAAAGACAGAGAGCTGTTTCAATGACGCTCAGGTAAGTATGTGCCTCAGTTATTTGATGTGTTTGAATATATATGTAACTTTCTTCTATCTATCTATCTAGCTATCAAAAGTTTCTATCAATCAATCTATCCGTCTGTATCTATCTATATATCAGTCAATCAATCAATCAATCTGTTTATCTATCTATCTGACTGTCTATCCATCCGACTGTGTCTATGTATGTATCTGACTGTCTAACCAACCAACGATTTATCTACCTATCTGACTGTATCTAACTAACTATATATCTATCTGACTGTCTATCTATCTATCCATCTATTTGGCTTTCTATCTATCTGAATTTCTATCTAACCATCTATCTGTCTATCAATCTATCTATCTATCTAGACAAAAGTATATATCACATAACAGATCACCGTTACATAACTTATCTGATTGATAGCCACACGTTTTATTTTATAATACATTCTGTTATGAGAGTGTGATACATGCAGAAGAGTTATATCTTAGGCCCCTTAGTGTGATAATAATCACGACCATTACGTTAAATGCAGTATGAAGACGATAATAATATCAACGATATTTTACAAATTATGTCATTCTGAAACAAGCACGTTTAGTATGCAAACACTGTCATATTATAGAAAAACTGTAACTGATAAATAACATAAACC
>NW_015772416.1:0-807 GCF_001515625.1 Sinocyclocheilus rhinocerous
AAAAACCAGGAAGAAAATGAGCAACTACTGTTAAAACAGATTAAAGAATAGTCCGAATGGCAAAGATCCAGCCAAACATAACCTCCAGAAACATCAAAGATGATCTGAAGTTACATGTAAGTACTGTTACAGTCAGAAGACATTTGATTGAAGCCCCCATAAAGCACCATTGTTAAAACAAAGGCATGTGCAAAATAGGTTAAAATTTGCCAAGGAAAGCATCGTTTGGCCCAAAGAGAAATGGCATAACATTTTGGGCACTCTTATGCGTTTTTAACAATCAGCATAAGAACAATTATAATGTTTAAAAAGATGAACCAAATAGCTTAAAATTGTTGTGTCCACCCTGTTGTGGCTAGTCCAACCTATATCAATATTTTCATCATAATGTTAGTCCAATTGTTACACTTGAACATTTACAGTAGATGGCAGTTGCTAGGAAGAGAACCCTAGAGTAGATGTATAAGAAAAACAACAAAACAGATTAGCAGTTGTAACATGACCGGTAGTGTAGAAAGCTCTAGCTGTGACCGGGTCTGTGAAATGATTGTGCAAATGGTGCTGGCTACATAAACAAAATAAACCACAAGCTTGTCCAACCCTTCCTTCAAGTGTGTTACAAAATGCTGGTGACGAGCATGGGATCAGCAGTGGCATTCTGAGTGAGTAGTCAATGAAGACACTGAGCATGGACACTGAGGCTGTTGCAACCCAGTCTCACGGCAGTGCGTTACATAGTCACAAAATGTAATCTACTGATTCGTGTTCATGGACACGAATTTCCCTTTCTTTTCGTGTCACTCGACA
>NW_015772417.1:0-807 GCF_001515625.1 Sinocyclocheilus rhinocerous
TTATTTATTTACCATGGCAGAAACAGGCTTCCATATAAAACTCTCTGTGCAGATCACCAGCTAAACATTTTATTCTTTCCTGACTGACCCTCAAATAAACAAAAGCTGCAGATCCGCAGCACTATGTTATTTAGCATTTGTGCTTGGGAAAGTTGCTGTAAATCTCAACTGATCTTTATACCTCTACTGGTTTGTGCTGAACAGGATGTAAAAGCAGGTTTTCGGCTTTGTTTTGAAGTGGGGGCAATTCCATATTCACTGATGTAATGCTTGAGGTAGAATTTCAGCAAAAGTAGATTTTTGAAAAGTTTTTGAAGTGCTTTTAATAAGGAAGGAAGGGAAGTGTTAGAACGGGTCTTTGTTCTCTTTGAACAAGAAGAAGAGCGCTCCACAAACCGGCATGTTTCACACTCAATTGAATCTCTCTTTCAGATCATTATATGTCCGTTCATTAGCACAGGAGAACAAGCCAAAGCCTGGCAGAAAAGCAAGCACAACAGAGCACGCTACACTTACATGCTACAAATAACTTTTCATTATCTTTAGCAGGAAACATACTGTATGTTCGTATCTTATTTGACTGTATTTATTACTTTTTCATTTACAGCTGATTCTACAAAGCAAATTATGTAAACATTAATATTAAACGATTTAAATGTTAGTTTTATTTAGAAAAACACCTAAATGTCCATAAATGTCTAAATGTGCTAATAATCATTTTAATTTCATGACAAAAGGAAATTAATGAAGCAATGAAATAAACAGTTTTTTTTTTAAACGCCTGGCACTTTTTCCCCAAATGAAAAT
>NW_015772418.1:0-805 GCF_001515625.1 Sinocyclocheilus rhinocerous
TGAAATCTAAATATAGCATGTCAAGATGCATCACACTAGATTTGAACAGCAATCGGTCAAAGACACATGAAAATCAATGAAGTTTGAAATGAGTCCAAACCTGGCACAATGTTTCGTGATACATCACATTTAAACACGACTGAAGTTTGAGAGCTACTACAAATGTGAACATTCAAAGAAGACTTGGAAAATAATGTCATTAAGTCATTAAACTACTTTTATGGTGATTTTTTTGTTATATTTGTAGCTTTACTACCCTTTCCTTATTGCATGGAAAACAGCAGCCTGAACATTCTGCCAAATAACTATTTTTGTGTTTGACAGAAAAAAAGTCATATTGGTTTGAAAAAACATGAATAAATGATGACAAAATTAAATTTTTTTGGTGAACTACTGCTTTTAAGAAAATTAAGGCATTTTAAACTGAATTTCACTCCTCCCTGTTAAACTATCTATACTGAAATGAAACTGTCCTCGATCCAGCACTCAGTGGCACTCCACTCATTAGGGAACACAAATGTCTGTAAATGCTGTGAATTAGAGAGCCACTTGACATCTTCAGATGTGGAGAGGCAGCATGTCTCAATAATTAAGCCCTTCAGCAGGGTTCAAACTCATGTTTATAGCAGGAAAATAGCAGTTTTGTTTGAGGCGCTAGAACTGACGGGAGAGTTTTTCCTTTTCACTATCACCGTTTCCAGATTCTACTCTCAGCAAAAGCTAGAAACCTCTAACCGCCCACACACACTCCAAGAACCCACATATTCACACACGTGCGCGCACACACACACACACACACACACAC
>NW_015772419.1:0-801 GCF_001515625.1 Sinocyclocheilus rhinocerous
AAGGAAAACTTGAAATCGCATCATATGACCCCTTTAAAACATTTTAACTCTAGTGTATTTATTAGAAGACATGTAAGCTTCTACTTGCATGAAAAGATTTTCTCTTATGGCACTGAAAAAGAGAGATTCCTCCCTACCAGCCCACATCTGTCAAGATTCCCAGCGCCTCAGAAAACCTTTGGCGAACAGAATAAAGACATGCCCTGGAAATCTGGAATTTTACAATTAGGATTTGCAGCATTTAAAAAGCAGAGCGGTGAAGAGAAAGTGATGAGTTTGGGGTAGGTGGACTTCAGATATTTAAGGTAATACTCAAACTGAATATATCAGGGTTTATTTGGATGTTAGGGTTATTTTTAGAAATAGTAAAAAGAAATAGAGCTGGTAGTAAAGTACAGAGAACACGTCACCATTCCTTCTACATATATGCTGATAGAGAGATTATATGAAATACATTTAACAGATGGATCGGCCTCTGCTCTTCTCAGTGTAAATTGATACAGCGTAACATAAACTCCAGTTATGGGATCTTGATCGCAGTAGTGTTTCATGTGTGCATGTCTCTGTGTTTATATTCCTTAAACCCTCAGAGTCTGCAGATTTGAAGTGTGATTACACACACACATTACAGGTAACTGGATCAACATGATGATCATGTTTAAGCATTCAAAGCAGGCAGACCTTATGACCAGAGACAGAGAAATGCTGGGCATCTCACAGGCTCGATTCTTTCAGGCCATGATGAAAGCTCTGTTGCTAAGGAAAGTCGGGCAGATGAGAGACTCTGTCTGTGTGTGTGTG
>NW_015772420.1:0-807 GCF_001515625.1 Sinocyclocheilus rhinocerous
TAATAAACAGATAATCAATAAATTATGTAATTAATTAACTTTGATTTGTTGTAATAGTTCTCTCAAACAAAAACTTTTTTTTTTGTTTAATTAAAAATGATTTGTGGAAAGAGCTTTGGACTCCACATTATTCCATTACAAACCACATTACAAAAAGTAAGGTTAAACGCATGTCATTTTTAACATCAGTCGTCAGATTTGTGTGACAGAAGCTCTAAAAGCTCTCTATCGGGACTATAGGGAACCATCTGACAAGAGTTGGTGTTATGTAGAATCGTGCTGAAACGCATGTTGAACTGAGTGAACGGGCCTCGCAGTAGTGTGATCCGTTTCAGGCCCGTACAGTCAATTCAACACAAACAGCAGCAGCAGAATTACAGCGTGACACTGAGCGAGCTGCTTACAATGTAACACGCGAACAGAACGTCACAGTCCAACAGAACGGAACAATGAAACCGTTCAGACGCTGGCGGCTCAAACACTCACATACACTCTCTCGGTTTGTCAGTCCTGTTAACAAAAACAAGACCGACATGCGGAAAATTGCGCGTACGTTTAGCTTATTCTCGTGCGACACCAAAATAAAAGACACGTAGAAGTAGCCTGTGAGCTCAATGTTGGGGTTTACGCCAGTTCGACGTTTTATTTGATACCAACCGAACGTTTCTGTAATGTGTGAAATGTTGAATACTTACAGTGCTGCGATGTAACTGTGTCTTCTGCGGCTGCTTTGGTTCTGTGTGTGTGTGTGCTCGCGAGCAGCCGTCCAGATCACGCCAGCAGACTGTGTGTGTGTGTGTGTGTGCG
>NW_015772421.1:0-806 GCF_001515625.1 Sinocyclocheilus rhinocerous
TATAATATAATATAATATAATATAATATAATATACCTCTGGTGAATTACAATTAATAAAATTAATCCTATACTCTCTAATCCTATAATCTCTATACTGGCTTCATTAAAACATGAAGTTGATGCTTTATTAATTTTAGAAGAGCATGAGTTATACATGTGTTCACTATATTGCCAATATAAAAAAAAAATGTACACACACCCAAATAATCTATTTATAATCAGATTGATGGCTCCTTGCCCCAGTCGATCTGATTGCGTTCTATCTGAATTAAATTTTGATCGAATTTAAAGGGATGGTGTAGACCTGAAATAATCCAATCAACGGGAAATATGTTGGCACTTAAATTCAACTACTTTCTCACATAACTTTCATGTCTCACATCTTCCAAACAGCTATTGACATATAAATATCAGCTTTCTTTTTTGTTTATTTACATCTCACATCTTTCAGACTGGTCAGTCGAGGAGTGTGAATATTTACTAAATATTTTTTTTAATTAATTTTTTTTTTTTTAAAAAGCAGCTCTCATTACATAATGATTACATACGGATTGCAACGTGTAGTGTTCATATAAACAGAAATGTAAGAATCTGAAATCGGATTGGATTCATTGACAAAATTCTGTGCAAGTAAACAAACCTTATGTTTCACAGAAAAGAGTGTTGTGACTTTATAATTCAACCCGTCTCCAAACCCAGAAAAGCTAAATTATTCCATGTTTGTTGTTAGAAGCAACAAGGGCACAGACAGGGTGGCCGTGACCTCAACCAGACGGAACATCCCAGCCTTATTGACTACTCTGTC
>NW_015772422.1:0-807 GCF_001515625.1 Sinocyclocheilus rhinocerous
AAAATATATATTGTGTGTTTGATTGGTCCAGACGCTACAGTATATTCTGAATAATTAAATGCAACTAACCCTAAACCAAACCCTAATCCTAACCCTAACCCAATAGTATGTACATGTTGTTAATTAATATTACTCAGAACCTAAATGCATAATTACACTCTAATAAGGATACATTATTATAAAGTGTAACCCTTTATTTATATAATCTCTGTTATGATTGGCTTAGCTCTGCAAACCAAAGTAGTTCACACCGTTGTTCATCAAGGTGGTTTGTTGCTGAATAATGAAAAGGTGTTGGGAGGTTGGACTGAATAGGAAGTTGGCATTAAGAACTGGCAGTAAACGTGAGATAATCAGCTATTTATACACCTGAAGCACCGTGATAGGCATAATTACGTGAGCATGCTCCTCTCTCTTTAGAGAATCAATTTAATGCGTGATCATGTGACTCAGATGCTATAAATAACAAATTAATTAAATAACTAAATTATGATGTTAATAAATTAACATTGATGACTATAGATTCGCTGCAACTAGAAGCTCTCATTCTGTGTGCAATAGCAAATTTGTGTCATGTCAACACTTCCCAGTGCACTGAACTACATACAGGGAAGCATCACCCAGAGTGCCACACTGCATGCTTTAAAATGCATTGTAACATGGCTTTTAAAGTTCAAACAACTTCAACATGACCCTGACCCTGTTTTATGCTGACATTTGAAGCGCAGCCTATGATTAAGGGATCATTTCCATTATTTATGCAATGTCTGGCTTTGCACTAATAGGTCCAACTCTGCACATAAACAT
>NW_015772423.1:0-807 GCF_001515625.1 Sinocyclocheilus rhinocerous
TATATATATATACATACACACACACAATTTACTAGACACATTATGGAAATTCCCTGTTCCCTGGTCAAAAAGTGTTGGAACTTGTTTTCTACATTATTATTATTTCTACATATATTTACAAAACAAATCACCCTGTGGACATGAAATATGTCACAGACTAAGCAGACTAAGACTAAACAAAAACCCAACAATGGGGATGAGTGATTCAGTGATTCACATAGATGGTCTACATCAGTGACACAGCACCAGTGGCTGGCAAAGCATTAAGCTGACTTTTTATGGTTCAGAGAGCAGGGCACCTGCTTCCTACAGAGGTTTCTTCAAGGCATGTTTGTACACAAAATGACCAGTCGTCTTAAAGACCACTGGGTGAATCATGAGGTTTAAGAGATGTGAGCCTCCAGGCTACCGCAGCCTTGGACACATCACACACCAAACAACTTTCACACTGTCCTCCAACACAAGTAATATACCATTTTCCAAAGGAAAATATTTATTTAAATAGACATGCTTTTACATTTTGTCTAATAGTCTAAAAACTCTTCACAATTGAGTTTTCACAATTGATTTGGTTAATAAACAGAGTATAAATTCAACTCATTCCCACTAAATGCACAAATAAACTACTGTACATTAAAAATTTACAAAGAGAATAACATGAAATAGCCACATTCTTTCAGCACCAAACAACTTACCACTGGGGTTCAAGTCCAATAAGACTGTTTCCTGTCCCGCAAGTCACTTAATGCTCTAAAAGATTATGATTATGTTTTTAGAAACAGACCAGACTAATTTCACAATGGATTC
>NW_015772424.1:0-800 GCF_001515625.1 Sinocyclocheilus rhinocerous
AAAATGATAAAAAAAAACAAAAAAAAAACATTTTAATTAAATTCAAAATAAATTCAGGAAATATTATTATACAAACACCATACATCTTTATCAATAAGTTTTATAATAACAGCATCTCTGATTAGATCATTTATGTATTTTAAAGCCAACATAAACTTTCTCCTGTTTAAAACCAAACTAGAGTTTCACTTTCATTTCTCATACTTCTATTATTTTTAGTTTTTTTTTTTTTTTACAGTCTTTATACAGTTTTGTGACAGTCAAAACAAGATCACCCTCAACACAATAAAGCATGTATCATTTTAAAGAAGCTGCCTTTTGCATAACCTAAAATGCAAGATTTTCTACATGCATAGCAGAAAAACCAAAGCCACCTAAATATTTTGCTTATTCTAATTTTTTATTCTAATTTTTCTATTTTAGATGTTCCCATGACAGGCGTATAACTCAGTCTCCAGTAAAATATATTATGCACACGCCATATGATGATTCCTTATCAGTATTCTTACAAATGGAAAGAAGTTTTCAGATCTTCTGATTGGAAAAAAATAAGTAGGACGAACTGATGACCCCCTGTTGAACTGAAAAGTCTTCATTTGTCGCAGAAAGCGTTCAAGTGTTCAAAAGTTTGTAAAATCAGCACATGACAAGCGCTTTACATCTGTGACTCTGCTGTGCTGTTGTCGCTCCGTAGAGGTTTCTGTAAAAGTCAAAGGAAGAATGAAGAAGCTGAAGCCACAAACGCTGCTTTAATGTCAAACACACACACACTCACACACACACACACACACACACACACA
>NW_015772425.1:0-807 GCF_001515625.1 Sinocyclocheilus rhinocerous
GGACCAGAGGTGTCAAGAAGTACTAACATAAACCTCTCATATTTCAGTTTTACAGACGGATGAAAGTGTCGTTTGGTAATTGATATGTAACATCATCACCCTCCACTGTACACTCCAATTCAATAGCAGCCTCAGTGAATTTTCACTAGAAAAAAGCACTTAAGGAAATGCACATTTATTGATCATATTTTAGTTCTGTTTGACAAACACAGTATTTCACACTCAATGAATTAAAAAAAATTAAAATGACTAAAAATGGTTTAAAAAAATTTAAACTACTTCTTTACATGTTTAGAAGGAAATCTGAGAGGTGCTAGCAATTTTCAGTTACATTTTTATTATATAAAGACTGACATATGTAAGTCATTATAAAAAAAAAAAAATAATAAAATAAAATAACTTAATCTATCTAAACTAATAACAGCTACAAGCTAATAAACAGTCAGCTGCGCCAAACAAGCATCATGACATTAGTAACGTCGAGAGTTAATTAAAACTGCTGAAAATTAAAATAGATCTCTGCATGCTGTCGAGTTGATTAAAATAAGTTAATTAAATTATAAACATGTCATTGCCCAGCATGCCCAGAACAAGTTGTGCAAATGACAAATAAGCCAACTTTACTGTACTTGATGTTAGGTCAGGATTCGAACCCCTGGTTAGGTTCAGTGAAGAAGTTAACAGACAATCATGTATTCTGACTGAAAATTATTATAAGACTTAATAAGAATTACTGAGTTACAAATTAAACTAAATATGGTCAAACAAATATTAAAGGGGTCATATGATGCTGCTAAAAAGAACATT
>NW_015772426.1:0-807 GCF_001515625.1 Sinocyclocheilus rhinocerous
AAGTTTTACTGCTCAATATGTAATCATTTTGAATTATCCTTCTGAAATCTTTTGTTTTTAAAAAGAGTCTAGCTACTTCATTTTGCTTTGGATGTCTTTATAGAGGCACTTTGACGTAACTGAGATTCTAGTGCGAGTGAGTGATTGCAATCAATGACGTAGTGAAGATAACTTGCACCTGGATGTAAAAATCGACATAAAGTGTCATGTTTTACAATAGTTGTCATTTGACAGTTTTTGTATGTAAAATGTAATTGCAATTCCAGTTCCAACCAGAGGGATTGTAAATATGTATGTTTCTAAAGTAAAAAATAATAATAATACATTCCAGATGCTGTCAAAATGATGATATTGTACATTTCAGTGTCCTTAGGGAAAAAAATATATATATTAAAATAATAGTTCACACAAAATGAAAATTAGCTGTACATTTACTCACCCTCGGGCCATCCATAATGTAGAGATTTGGAGAAATGTAACATTACAAATGATGTAATGCTAAATTTCTCCAAATCTGTTCAAATTAAGAAACTCATCTACATCGTGGATGGCCTGAGGGTAAGTTTTCAGCAAATTTAAATTTTTTTGAGTGAACTATAACCCCATAGAAGCAGAAAAGCATTGTATATAACCCATACCAATTCGTTTTCTTATGTGAATTTTTCTTATGTGAGTTTATTTTGTGAATTTGCCAGAACATCTTAAACCTGCAACTCATACTCACCAACACTGGACATCTCTGATACACTGGCCACGTAGGTGTCCTTGGCAAACTTTGGCTCGTTGTCATTGATGTCATGGATTTTG
>NW_015772427.1:0-807 GCF_001515625.1 Sinocyclocheilus rhinocerous
TCCTTCGCTCTGCTCACTTTGTCAGAAATTGTATATATCCTGTCAATAAATTTTTAATCACTCTTTAGCTAGCCCACTATGAGTACCCCAGCAGTCAAGGACGCTCGGAAAAGAGAGATTGAACAATCACCAATAAAGAAACAATTTAAAGATTCCTCCATCTCCAGAGAGGATCTCGACGCTGCTATAGCTAACGGCATCAAGCTAGCACTCAAAGAGCAACAAAGTACACTCGATTCAGTTGAGGCTTCGACTGTAAGAGAAGCAATAGACTCTGTACTAACCCTAGCACTCCGTGATCTACATTTGGATATACAAACGACCAACGATTCTGTAAAAGAGCTAAAAGCAGAAGTTGAAAAGCTAGCCAACGCAGTAAAGCAGACAAGGGACCGGGTCTATTCCGTTCAAGCAGCTGCACGTGAGGATAGGAGGACAGTCACAAATGTAAGAAATCAGCTGGAACAACTCACCGAAAAAATGACGGACATTGAAGATAGGAGCAGGAGAAATAACGTACGACTGGTGGGGTTGCCGGAGGGGGCGGAGGGCTCCGATGCAGCGGACTTCCTCAGAGCTAATCTTTCAAAGTGGATCCCTTCACTGAAAGGCCGTGACATCGAGATTTAACGGGAACATCGTGTGTATGATGGAAGGAAAAACCTTGATCAGCCGCGTACTCTCATCTTCCGTGTACTAAGATGGCATGACAGGTCGGCGATCCTGAAGGGTGCTCGGCAGGCATATCCGGTGAAATATACACAGGACAATGTCACGCTACTATTTTTTCCCGACTTTAGTCCAGCC
>NW_015772428.1:0-807 GCF_001515625.1 Sinocyclocheilus rhinocerous
ACACACACTCACACACACACACTCAGGCTGGATATGTTGCTCGCGCCGGATTCTGTCATTCAGACTAGCCGAGGGCCAGCCGGCTCTTTTAATGGCCGTCATCAGAATAAATCGAGCTAAAGAGCTGCAGAAACATTTGAAGCGGCAGTGAAGGAGCCGCTGCCGTCACGCTTACTGGAGGACTTTAATCTGTTTAATCTTGTCTGCGTCTTTCATCTGATTTGTCGTGATTGTTCTTAAAATAACTCTCGATATTAGATGCCGAACAGAAGCGTAGCAGTCGAAACCATGAACAGGGGGTTGATTTATAAATGACAGCGATGGTCTGGATGGATAGTTGAGAGGTCAGTGATTTGATATCACAAAAACAGAAACAAAACAGACATTAGTGTCAGGTTCTTAGCCGCTGATAGTGATTACTGGTCAATTTATTACAGTTTTTATAACTCCCTGGAGGTCTGAGTGTATTTGTATTTATTTATTTTGTTGGTCTATATTGAGGTGGTCAGCAGGATAAACTCATTTTGCTTTGCTGCAGGGTAAAGTTGAGGCTTAGAGTGAGTTAAAACCTAACAATTTAAGTTTTGCTTTTACTGCATTTATTATTTTATGGTAAAAATAAATAAATAATATATTTATTGTAAAAAATTTTACAATTATTAAAAATGTTTAAATAATTTGTAATAATTTTTTACTTATATTTCCTCACTCTGTAACTGAAGATAACATGATGACTTAAAGTTCATCAAATGTCTTCGGTTATAAACAAGTACACGCTACAGTAATACAATAAACATGAGCTCAGCA
>NW_015772429.1:0-807 GCF_001515625.1 Sinocyclocheilus rhinocerous
ACACACACACACACACACACATTTTAACATTTATATATGTATGTATATATAATTAAAATAAATAATTAAATATACGAATTAATGAATGATTAATTAAATTAATAACATCCAGACACATTATGGTAATGAAAATTTGGCCTAAAAGCTTAATTTTTAAAAAAATAAATCGTTTTTTTTTAAACATATAATAAATAAATACATCTCATAAAAATATGCTTTATGTTCTTTATGCAAGTTTTCATGGACTTTTCATTGACATTGGTGTGACCAATGTAGATAAAAACACAGTTAAGATGTTTTGTACATTATTAAAAGTAACAAATGTAATGTAATGTTTTTTTCACATTTACATAAATAATAAATAGCATAAATTAACACAGTAGAATAAATCATATTGTAATGTATACATTTTTTATCATTGAAATAATTTCAAATATTGAAATTCATGTTTTGTTTTCACTGCAGTAACGAGCACTGGGATGGGAATTGTCTTAATGGTTTAGAAATTAAAACGACAATGCAAAATATGTTAACAGTATTCATTTTCTTCATGCAAAATATAATAAAAAACTGACATTTCTTTGTGAGATTACATTTTATTATTTTAAATAATAAATTGTTTATTTTTATGCATGCTATTGCAAAAAAGGCCAGCTTATTAAATGTGAAACATCAGCTCACCATCTTTGACAGAGAAAGACACAAGATCCTGAAAAACAAAAGAGAACGTCACAAACACTGAGTTAAGCGAGCATCCATAAGTTAAGCCTCGTTCAGACTGTCAGCCCAAATCCGATTTTTGTGCAA
>NW_015772430.1:0-807 GCF_001515625.1 Sinocyclocheilus rhinocerous
ACATATTTTGATGATGCTGAGTGCAAAAATATCCATAAAAGATTTTTCAAATTATTTATATGTATCAGCTTTAAGGTTAACAAAAGCAGTCAAATGTCAAAAATTTATGTATCATTTCACTTGCAATCTGCAAAGAAGTGGATAAAGCGTAAATATTAGGCATAAAATAAAGTCTTAACTCATACATGTGAAAATCTGCTTATTAGAACTGAACAAATAGTTGTAATCTGGCTCAGCTAAAGACTGGAAATGTGTCTTAATGACAGTTTTCTGCTGATTAAAGAATAAAACGATACGTCTCCACCTTACAAATGGTTGTAAAAGCAAAAATTATATGAAATGCATCATATTTTAGTGCTCTAGCAAAACATCAATCAGCACCTAAACTTAGTACGAGTATCCAAGTATTGGATTTCTTTCAGCAAATGTGACGCAGGGCAGTGTTATCAAACTATAATAACTACATGTATTTGTTAAAGGTAAGTAACTATTGTTGTATGTGTGTGGTTTTCTCTCTCAGAATGGCTGCAGTCAGTCCAGGCCTTCATGATCTTGTCTGTGGTGCTCTCTTCTATCTCCTTCATGGTGTTCCTCGGACAGCTCTTCACCATGTCTAAAGGAGGTCTTTTCTACTTCACTGGCTTGTGCCAACTATTTGCAGGTATATAAAATAAAATTTTGTATTTATTTTTGGTTACACGTTACTTTAAGGTGTCCTTGTTACAGTGCAATGATACATTTAAATACTAAGTGAGTAATATTAGCTACATGTACTTACTATGTAACGTGTAACAAGGACACCTTAAA
>NW_015772431.1:0-805 GCF_001515625.1 Sinocyclocheilus rhinocerous
GCATTTGTTTTTCATTCGTTCTAATTTTGATTCTTAGAAGTGAAACTGTATTTTGAAGTGTCATCACTGTCTTCCACTGATCCCAGGACAGACTCCAGGAGACCCTGAACTCAAGCACAAGATGAGTCACGTTAGTCAGTTGGGCTGATTTGCATGTGAACGGTTCTGCCTGTACTCCTGAGGCAGCCTCCCTTCACAGTAGCTCTGTCTCTGTGTAAACATGGAGGGAAAGCAGCCGGAGAGGGGCGGAACAAATAAACACGGCCTCGAATTTAGCAATCCAAACCAGTGTCGTGCCTGCACCCACACATGGGCCAAATCCTCACAGGTCCTCATCTGGGACAGATTTTAAGTTTCCGCTGCCGTATTAACGTTTCGTACAGCTTGTACAGACTCTTTAATGTGCCCAGAGAAGTTCCCTGTGAGAAAGTCTCCATGACTCTCCAGGCTTCCCGTGCTGAGTTTTTTGGAAGAGTCCCCAGTTATGACTATAAATTGTAGTAGACCACGAAAGTACTCTTTGTTTTCATTCCTCAGCTCTCAAATGGAGTCGCAGCAGGAGTGTTTTGAAGGGGACATTTCATGGAAAATGCTGCTTTGTTTAATATGAAAAACTCCATAGTTCACAACCCCAGTTCCACCAGAACATTTATTGTAACTAAACTGCAAAAATTAGGCATTCAGAGATCGTCATGGATATGATGTCACTCTCATGAGCACATTAAAGCAATAGTTTACCAAAAAATGAAAAATGCCATTGTTTACTTAAAGGGTTAGTTCACCCAAAAATGAAAATTCTGTCATT
>NW_015772432.1:0-807 GCF_001515625.1 Sinocyclocheilus rhinocerous
ACATAGATTTCAATCTAGCAGATACTGTAGGTGCTGTACTTGCATAACTGGAAATAGCCGTTTTACAAATGTGGCCGCTGATTGAACTGACTTGTTTTAAAGAGATTTTAATTGCATTTATCTTACATTACGCTTAATGAATCTATGCATACAGTAAGTAATGTCTGCTCTCTTTTAGCACTGTTTAATCAGCACACAGTTTGCCCAGTGTACAAATTTTGCTTTGTATGAAAACCCCATTGCATTTAAAATAGTCAGGTTTTTTTATAATTAACTGTTTGGTTACTAATGTTTTGTTGTGAATTTAAATGCACTCTGTGCTTTATTCTCATCTCTGCTTTCTTTTCGATTCTGTGTACATATAATAATCCAGAATAAATTAAGTTGAAAATGCAAGTGCTTGCTTGCACCTGCTTATTTAATGTTTTTGTTGTTAGGAGGTATTTAGTATTGAAATGCCATTGCATTTTGAAAGTTGTCAGAGCTGTGGCGCAGTGGTTGGTGCACAGTTTGGATGCAGTTTTGAAGCCGAAAGCCCAGAATTAATCTTTAAAATTAAGATAATATGAATACAAGATAAAAACAGCCAGTTAATTTTAGAGCCTCTGTAACAGAGGACAGATAGTTGGCTGCATGGGTGTTTATTTTTAGCATTTGGAAGGGGCTTGTTTGTGGGAGAGTGCATGGCATGTGTAGCCTTGAGCCGACAATTTGTGAAGGTGACAAGGAAAAGGTCTGGAGAGAAACTTGCTTGAGAGTGAAGAAGTAGGGTGAAGTCACTGTCATTTTGTGTTGGGACAGATGATG
>NW_015772433.1:0-807 GCF_001515625.1 Sinocyclocheilus rhinocerous
GTTAAATGCATGTGTGCAAACATCTACTGTAGGCCACAACACTAACAAAACGCCACATGTCTGTATTTTACCCATTACCCGTTTACTTCACACTAGCTGTGTGTAGAAGTTTAAGTCGACTGTGCTAAAACAGCACAAACACAGTGAGAAATATGATCATTTGTAGTATATGTTATTGTCAATGTAAGTCTGACCGAGACATTTTACCAACATTTTAAATTGAGACGTGCTGGACCATCTGAACTGGATGCCCAGAAGATTACCAAGTACTTGCACTGGACATCTAGTAGACTGCCAAGTACTCACACTGGATGCCCAGAAGACTAACAAGTACTCACGCTGGACGCCCAGCAATTGACCAAGTATTCACACTAGATGAAAAGATTATCAAGCACTCACAATGGACGTTCAGAAGATTATCATGTATTCGCACTAGACATCCAGCAGATTACCAAGTACTCACACTAGATGTACACGAGTAACAAGTACTTGCCCTGAATGTCCAGAAGGTTACCAAGTACTCACACTGGATGTCCAGCAGATTAACAAGTACTCACATTGGAGGTCCAGAAGAAAACCAAGTACTTGCACTGGACTCCACAAAAGTAACAAGAGCTGACACTGGACACCCAGCAGATCAACAAGTACCCACTCTGGACGTTCACAAGATTACCAAGTACTCACACTGGACATTCAGCAAATTTACATGTACTCGCAATAGATACCACAGTATCGTATCGTCCACTGTGTGTCGAGTCTGTATTAATAATGGTCAGGTTTGGTCCGGTCTGAACTGGATTCAGAGGT
>NW_015772434.1:0-807 GCF_001515625.1 Sinocyclocheilus rhinocerous
ATTATAACCAGAGTACAAATGCTCACAACAAAACTTACTTAATAGTTTTAATTTGCAACAATACACTAAAGCTGCCTTAAGAAAACATAATATGGTCTGTTTAGTCAATCTGGGCCTGAGTGTGCAGTGTTAGAGTGTCTTTAGGGATAAGGTTGGAAAAAAGTCAAATGATAGTTACAGATAAAACTACAGGCCCATTTTCCAAGAAATCAAATGAGAACTGGCTAAACTGCTCATGTTATTTGAATTCAAAATGACAGGGAGAAAGTAAAACAGTAGCAGGTCACACAAGGCCAGTAGACCGTTAAATCATGAGTGTGTTTGCGATCATCACCTCGTGTCTTGATGTATCCTAATTTGTATAATAACAGGACAGACGCTCCCATCAGCAACAGAGTCACACAAATGCAAGAGATCGTGATTCTGCCAGAAACACCTGGAGAACAGGTGCCAGTAATACCAGTAAAGTTAAAAAACACAGTATGTGCAATAAACCACATTTTACATAAAACATACAGCAGCCATATCTTAGCATTTAGTGCATTTTTAGTTTTGATATAATGTAATATAATTTGCATCTGCAAATTTTCTAAAATCTATTTGTGGCTGCTCAATTCTTTCACTTCTGCTTTCATAACCTGAGGAAATCACAAATTACTCAGCTTCTCTCTCAGCTACTTAATCTCTAAATCTACCACTATCTGTGAGGTCACGACGATTACTGATGCTAATCACCTTTAAACAGAAACAATGTAGGTCAGGTAAAGGTAAAACTTACTTTTGTTGACTTCTAGAATGACTTTAGTG
>NW_015772435.1:0-807 GCF_001515625.1 Sinocyclocheilus rhinocerous
TGGCCTAGTTTGGCCACACAGGCTTTGTGGGTCGTAAGAATTAATTTCTTCTCTCATCAAGTCCAGCTTACACTTTATAAATGCATCTAGTTTAAGCAGACAGGAATGCAGATTTCCTAGCAGCTGCGTCTTACAGATGCATTACAGTCTACTCATGCTTACTGGTTCTTGTCAACAGCAGCTGGGCTGTGACTGATCATGGATGCTGTCTGTTGACAGACTGCAATAATCTGCTGAATGAATGACGCTTCAACACTGATCCGCTATGGAGGCTCCTCAGCCTTATCTGTAAAAATCAGAGATGATTTAATCAGCAAATCAAACATCAATATACTCAAGGTGTGGTAGTGTCACAGAGACAGACACTGTTAAAGTAAAGCCTGACAGGGTCAAAGAAGCAAAGTAAGCCTATGATGTAAATGTTGCAGTTCAAACTGAATAATGTCTTTATTTATTTAGCAGACACTTTTATCCAAAGTGACTTATAAATGAGGATTACAACAAAGCGATTCATGCTAAAGAGCTAGTAACATGACAAGTGCTGCAATACAAAGTACTACACGCTAGAAAAGAGATGAGTGGGGAAAATACAGTATATATATATATATACTGTACAAATGTTTGGGGTCTGTAAGATTTTTTTTATGTTTTTGAAAGAAGTCAATCATGCTCGCCCCTTTTAATCAACAATATAGTAAAATAATTATGAAACAATACTGCTATTTAATACAACTGTTTTCTATTGTAATCTATTCTAAAATGTAATGTATTCCTGTGATGCAAAGCTGAATTTCCAGCATCATTACT
>NW_015772436.1:0-807 GCF_001515625.1 Sinocyclocheilus rhinocerous
ATTAATTGCATAATCTTTCACTTTCAGATGGAAAAAAAATAATTTTTCATGCTGAAATGGTTGGTCAAAAATTCAGTCCCAAAAGCGTGTGAGATATGGGGAAAAGGCAACATTTATTTTACAAAAGTTTTTGGCATTAATTTAATTTAATTTTGGTGTTTTTGACATCTAATAGCACTCCATACATGCAAAAATTATCCCAAAAAATATTAAGTGGTTATATTTCTTAAAAGATAATTGTAAAAAAACGCTCACCATAGAAGTGTCCAAAGCCCATGCTAATGGCGATGAGCAGCGCTAGCAGGATGCATTTGTTCAGGGTGCTGCTGACGGGACCCTGATCCTGACGAGCAGCACGGCCATCCGGATAGACTGCTACCCCCTCAACAGCCTGATGTAGAATCACACATGCAGAATTTCAGAACATGCACAATTAATGTTGGTGCTGAGATAGCTGACTAACATAAATGAGCTTGGGTGGAAAATGCAAGAATGATTTAAGAAAATCTTGGCTAATGTGTTGCATCAAATATGTCCATCGTTTCCAGCCAAAGTATTTTTATGTTTTATTAAATATTTCTAATTTTGAATTTATATTTATTGGTATCATTATTATATCTTTGAATAAAAATTGTATCTATTTACATTAAAAACAGTGCAGTACACTAAATTATTTGTAAGTCATTTCAATAAATAACCATGAGTAAAACCATAAACCATAAATAACATTTTTGTCATTTGAAATAAAATAAACTTTAACTGAAATAAACTAAACTAAACTAAACTAAAAATTAAATTAAATTAAAT
>NW_015772437.1:0-807 GCF_001515625.1 Sinocyclocheilus rhinocerous
TTGCAGATTTCAGCTCTTCCTGATGCGTTGATGCTCGTCTGCACTTGTAAACTGATGGAAATATTCCAGCATTTATTAGTGAATTGCTGAATGTGTGATTGTTGTGGAAGGAGCTTCGCTGAACATGAATATCTGTGTGGAAGAAGCAGATTTGCCCAAATCAACAATGCATCATCAGTTACTGAGTGTGTTTTTTTTTATTCTTATTACACATTTAAGCATTTATGTAAGTGAAACATTTGTAAATTTAATGTGTCTGGCTTCCAGTGTCATTCACTTCCAGTTCATTTTAGCTGTACAAAACAGCTTGTTATGCAGCTTGAAACTGCAAACTGGTATTTTTTTTTACTATATAATATTAATGTGTTTAACATTAACCTTCATGTTTAACCTTTCCTAAGTCTGACAGCAAGTTAAACTCCATCAATTATAAATTCGAGAAATGGAAGTTTCAATTTCAGCATTTATTGCAGCTTGATGTCCGAACTCTACAATAGACCTGACACTAAAGGAAAAATACAATCTCTAGTTAGTCTCATGACTAAACGTGTTCAAATAACACAAATTATAATATACAGGTTACAAGAATGTTGTTAATATTAGGCCTACACACCTTTGCATAAATCGATTTTTATATATATTTACGATTTGCATTAAAAAAAAGCTTAAGATAACATGTGTATAAATGACAACGTCTTAACCACTTTACACATTAATGTCAAAAATACATGTCGCCCGAAGCAAGTAGAGAAAGAAACTTACAGTAGTGATGGGACAATTGATACCGCAGCTCCGATGCAGTTTTCA
>NW_015772438.1:0-807 GCF_001515625.1 Sinocyclocheilus rhinocerous
CTCATACAGACGCTCAAACTTCTTCATCAGATTTGATCTAAACGTCTTGAGGACTTCATGGCTGGAAAATTAAATAAGCTAACGATAACAATGTCTTTTCTGTATTCTGTATCATAATCAAATAATATTTTACAGAAATATTAGACCTGAGATCAGTCTTTGTATCTCCACTCTTATAATCTAATGACTGATTCATAGATGTGTCACTCCTCATAGACACACAGCTGGACTCTGATCTCTTCTGATGAACTGAACTATAACAGAGAGATTAAAGTGAATCATCTGAATTACCATATTTAACAAAGTACATACATTATTCAATCAATCAAGAGCACTTCATGATCTTTTCATTTATTCCAAAAATGCTTCATTGAACTGAGTGCGTTCACAAATATGTGTGACCAACATTACATACTGTATCTTAAAATGTCAGATAAAGATGAAGAAATGCCTATAAACACTATACAAAAATAATTTTTTTAACTTTAGAAAATACTATGAACACTATTCTGATACTATAAAATGCCATAATATTTTTATAGAAATATTATACCTGAGATCAGTCTGTGTATCTCCACTCTTAAAATGCATTGGATGACCCATAGGCGCGTCACTCCTCATAGACACACAGCTGAACTCTGCTTCTGATCTCTTCTGATGAACTAAACTATAACAGAGATTAAAGTGAATCATCTGAATTACCATATTTAAGAACATATGTATATGTTTATTACTTGATCACTTTAAATAACACTTCATACTAATTTCTTCTGTAAACACTGTTATTACAAAAAATGTAATTGAACT
>NW_015772439.1:0-807 GCF_001515625.1 Sinocyclocheilus rhinocerous
ATGTTGCTATGCAGTTGCTTGGTGTTCTGAATGTTTGTATAGTGTTGCTATTCAGTTGTCAGGGTGTTCTGCATGGTTTACAGCATGTTGCTATGCGGTTGCTAGGGTGTTCTGAACATTTTTACCATGTTGCTATGCAGTTTCTAGGGTGTTTTGAGTGTTTTTAGCATGTTGCTATGTGGTTGCTAGGCAGTTCTGGATAGTTTTTAGCATGTTGCTGTGTGGTTGCATGCTTTTTAGATTGTTGCTATGCAGTTGCTATGGTGTTCTATATAGTTTTTAGGATGTTGCTATGAGATTGCTGGGAAATTCTGAGCGGTTTGTAGAAAGTTGCTATGCTGTTGCTAGGGTGTTGTACATGTTTACAGCACGTTGCTATGCGGTTGCTAAGGTGTTCTGAATTTTTTACCATGTTGCTGTGGAGTTGCAAGAGTGTTTTGAATGTTTTGACATGTTGCTATGCAGTTGCTAGGGTGTTTTGAATGCTTGTAACATGTTGCTATGCAGTTACTAGGGTGTTCTGATTTTTTTTACCATGTTGCTATGCAGTTGCTAGGGTGTTTTGAGTGTTTGTAACATGTTGCTATGCAGTTGCTTGGGAATTTAGAGACATCTGGAACATTGCTACATTGTTGCTAGTGTGTTCAGAATAGTTTTTAGCATGTTGCTGTTTGGTTGCATGCTTTTTAGATTGTTGCCATGTAGTTGCTAGGGTGTTCTAAGCATGTTGCTATGTAGTCGCTATTGTGTTAAAAAAATAATCAAAAACTACTTAGTCAAAAAAAAAAAAAATACTCAAAAATGTTG
>NW_015772440.1:0-807 GCF_001515625.1 Sinocyclocheilus rhinocerous
AAGGCAGTTCTACTCCAGTTTGTTGTTTATAAACATTTAAATCTATCAAGAAAGTTATTACAGCCGCCATTTAATCAAACATGCATTCAGGCACGCTAACAGATTAAATAAAAATTACATAAATATCTAATGCAATGCATGTATTTGGCAAAATGCTTTTCTCTAGTTTTTCTAGATAACTAATGAGCTTTGGTAATTACAAGCTGTATTTCTGCAGTTGAAACGCTGAATGATTTTTTTCGGTTGGTGAAATTGATGCATCATTTGCAGAAATATCTGTAGATTTATGCCTGCTAGTCAGACATTTGGCATTTTCTGATCTGTGTCCATGAGAAAATGTGCTCTGTAACTCTGTGATCTAAATGAAACTTGTGTGTTTTTCAGTACATGAGGTCTCTGAATAATTTCCGTGCTGAGCAGCCTCACCAGCACGCCATGTATTACCTGCGGCTGCTCATGACTGAGGTGGCCTGGACCAAAGACGAGCTCCGAGACGCTTTAGATGGTGTGATGCTCTTTCATTGTTCTGTGAAAGCGAGTGTAGTAGTCTCCTGCATGTGTGTTCATGCTGTGACTGTTTCTCAGATGTGACATTACCTCGTCTGAAGGCGTTCATACCACAGCTGTTGTCACGGTTACACATTGAAGCCCTGCTGCATGGCAACATCACCAAACAGGTTTGTATGAAAAGCATTTTTTCTTGAAGACATACAGAAAAGGCAGGTCTGTCTCCAGACAGGTTGAAACTATTCCTTTTAAAATAAATGAACCGTACTGTTTGCTGTCTAATGTATGTTTTGGGATATG
>NW_015772441.1:0-807 GCF_001515625.1 Sinocyclocheilus rhinocerous
TGCAGTGTTGAGGTGCCTCCAGGACCAGGGTTGGGAACCACTGATTTATGGGATCCAACTGACAGGACAGATTGTGACACTCATTCACTTACATTATAGTAAACTTCTGCGTGATTGTAGGCTTTCATAGCCCACATTACTTCCAGTTGGGCCTGATGGCAAACATACAATATGGTTAGTGTTTTGAAGTGGGGATACTTTTACAAATATTTAACTTATTTTCTTATTCATTTGCAAATATCAAAACATCCCAACTCACATCATTTCCATACGCCTCTGCTGGAAGAGAGAGCGCATGCGCAGCCGCAGTGGCTCCCTCTACCCCCTGTTTATTAAAGACAGAAATACTCCATTCAGTGGAAAATTGAACATTAAAGTGTATTAATAAATCTAATACGTAAAACCCGTGTCGTTAAAAACAAACGCTGCCTCAAGAGACTAACGAAGAATTCATGTATTCATCAACGCTGTCAAGTACCCTTTTTATAGTACTACCTAAGCATTTTAAACCTGGATGAGTATAAATATCAGTGATGATTAAGGAAATTATTTCGTTATTTTTGCCATATGCCCATAACATGCTTGTTAGCATGCAGGCTAACTAAGACATATAACGTTAGATGTATTACTCTGGGCTCTGAACGGTTATGAAAATTCGCTACATGAGAGCATCGGTTCAATAAAATACTATCACGTTATCATACAGTGCCTTGTGTTTGTTGATAAGTTAAAATAACGAATTGCCTACCAGACATGCAAGAACATCCCCCGTGTCCATGCTGACGCCTTTTGACCCGGATGAGCTAC
>NW_015772442.1:0-807 GCF_001515625.1 Sinocyclocheilus rhinocerous
CATTACTTTTTTTTGATGCAAATAAAATAACTTATTTTTGTAAGCATGTTTCCATTATAGTTTATGCGCATGTCTTCTTATTGGATAAAAAAATTATCTGCCTCAACAGAGTGCATACATTTTGTATGTGCATTTTAATTTTTTTTGTGCATTTTGGCATTTCCATCCAGTGCTTTTTGTGCAATATCCCAACATTTGCTCAAACATAAGTAGATGGAAACATAGCTAGAGCGGTGCTTCATACGTCACTACACTATTAACGACAGATGATGGACATTTTGCTAATGTGACGCTACATTGAGTGTTGAAGTGGGCACCTGGCCTTAGCAGGTTCAGAAAATAGAGATTGGTATCCCTCATTTATTTATTACTGAATTAAGTGGAGGTATTCAATTGTGCAGTGGAAAATGTGAAATGAATAACATATCAACCCAAAACGCACAGTCTTCCAAAGCCTAAGCTCTTTCTCTGAACATGAAAGCCCTTCCAGAGAGTTTAGGCTACAGTTAAGTTTTTGATGTAGTCCTTTCCATCTGAAGTGTCCTTGAAGTAAAAGAAGGAGAGAAGAAACTAGGATCGAGATGTTTTCACTATATGGGTATTCTGCATTTCTCTCAGACGTTATATCAGCCGTGGAGTCACTGGACCAGTTTAACTCCTTCACAAGCTCCTATTATTTCCTCAGATGAAATCTCAGTGAACAACGCTGCAGTATTCTTCAACGGAGAGTCCTGTTTATTTATATATTTCTGGGTATTACTTATTTATTCTGCTTTTCATATTTCAGTGGTTGTTGGAAAAAAAAAA
>NW_015772443.1:0-807 GCF_001515625.1 Sinocyclocheilus rhinocerous
TATTATTAAAGAATAAATAAATAAACAAGACATTACAATTTAAAAAAAGAAAATTAAGCAGATTTTTGACCATGACATTATTTTTGTGATGGTAAAACACATTTAATAGCAAATTCTTATTACCGTAATGTTAAAAAAAATCTCATGATCATTACTGTAACATTAAAACAACAAATAAATGTAACTTTCCTTCATAAAGTATTACTTAAACTGTAGGCCTAAATGATGTATCTATTATTGTAGCATTTGTTATATTAGCAGCTTCAATTTATGCTGGTTTGAATAATTATGAAAAATAAGTGTGTCCACACATGGTGAAGCAATTATATGATTAGAAACCTTTGCACTCTTGATACGATTTAAAAAAATAGTTTGTTGATTTTGGGTTGAAATATGACCATTTCTTAAGTAGATCATTCACCCTGTTATGGTACATGCAGTAAAACACACAACCTCAGATTAGCGTATTGACAATAAATTGTCTGAGATGCATCAGCACAGCACTACTTTTAGACAGAAAGGGAATTTCTTTTATCGTAGTATCGAAAGATTCAAAATATTTTGTTTTGATTTGCTTTTTATTGGAGTTTATTTCTAAATTGTTCTGTAAGGTACAGTGAGTTTGTTTTAGATGTGTAATATGTATTTTTGATTTAGTTGTCAGGTTGTTTTGTGTGCTTTTGAGCAATTCTACATGCCTAATTGCATGTTGAATCTGGGCAGCAATGCTGTAGTGTTTGATGAAGAATGAAAGTCTCTTGCATGAGGAGCGTGTTTGTTTGTTTGTGTGTGTGTGTGTGTGTGTGT
>NW_015772444.1:0-807 GCF_001515625.1 Sinocyclocheilus rhinocerous
ACCGTAACCGCTGCTTTGCAGAGCTTTACCGATCGTTTGCTTTATTCCAGCTTGTGTAGGTGAGTTTTTATAAATCAATACAAACTGATTAGTGCCTTCGTAATGTCTGTAATTTGATGATGTGTCATATGATGTATTGCGTTAGCGGGAATATGGCGGTTAGCATCAGGGCCAAAACACATAAGATCAACATTTCAGGAAAAACCGTCAAATTATTCTTCACTTTTAAGTTGAAAAATAAACTCTACCTCCATCAAGCAGTGACATGCTATCATTTGTCCTTATATATTAATTTACAGGCATTATAAATGCATGTTGAAAGAGAAGGTGATTTAAAAACGTAACAGTTAAAGTTGCCTTCCCTTATACATGTTTTTTTAACTAAGTTCATGGACATTTGTCATCTACAAGTTACATTAATTACTGGTCTGATACAGCTGAAGTTTTATAAAGCAAATCCAGAGACATCCACAAAGTATGAATGATTTGATTTTTCATCTCAAGGTAAGACTGATACAGGTGACACACCTCACCGGATTCACCGGCAGATCTTCCACCTGGAGCCCATCTCTTCAGTAATGTAGTATCAATATAAGGAGAACAAAGTCTCCTTACTTAACATCTTTTTTAACAGGTGAACAGCAACTGCCCCTACAAGAGCTGCTTTTTTTGAGGTCCTATAATCATTTGACCACTTGGAACTTTGGAACATGTCTTACAATCATCCGTACCGAAACCCAGCTGATGATTACAGCGCAAGCGATGACAAGTACAAAGACTCGCAACGAATTTATCACCGGGAGTCTA
>NW_015772445.1:0-807 GCF_001515625.1 Sinocyclocheilus rhinocerous
CGTCAGGAGAGAGAAATCGACGCCTTCGATATGGAGAGCCTTCGTATGGGTTTCAATAACTTGGGTGCTTTGGACTACCCTAAAGATGACTACAGATGAGACAGAACACTCCAGCATCCAGCCTCTGTCCTGCTCGACCACTTCTCTCTGTTTTGTCGTTGTTTTTTTTGCAACAAATCTGCTTTTTTCTACTGACGGTCCTGTCAATCCTCTGGGCTGGTGCGGATAACGTGCTGGATTACGTGCTTTAGTTGTCTCTTTTTATATATGAATATTATACACGAGACAATTAAATCTGTCACAGTGTTGATGTCGACGTTTTCTCGTGCAATGATAACACTTCCAGTGTAATTCAAATGAGAGATTTCAAGACAAAAGCAATATGAACAGGGGGTTTGTATTGCTAATTTTAATCTAGATGCACTTGTGCACAATTTTTTTTTTTGGCTAATTTTTTTGATCGGCTGTGTGATTTAATAATTTTTTTTAATTTTACTTTTTTTTTTTTGCAGCCTCTTGCTGCTTGAATCTCTATTTGTTATTTATTCACCCACAGGAAATGAAAAAATGCCTTTTATTAAGTATTGAAGAAATTTGATAACGTTTGCATATTAAAACAAATTTAATAGTTGCATCTGTGACTCCCGAGATTCTTATGGTAATTGAATATGATTTTTTTTCCATATGCACGATACCGTAATTCACCTCATCTGAGGTGCACAATGTGAATAATGCATACGTCAATCCTAACTTGTGGTACCTGCACAAAGGGCTGAAGGGGAAGGGACATGTATTTTGTGTATAGAA
>NW_015772447.1:0-807 GCF_001515625.1 Sinocyclocheilus rhinocerous
CGAAATATCTCCCTTTGGAGTGGACTTTGAGATTTGTAACTTTGTGGTTCTTTTTTATGCCCAATCATACACACTACACACTGACTAAAATGAAAAAGTAAAAAAGCACAATAGGACCCATTTAAGTTGTTTGACCAAGAAAGTATTGCTGGTTAGTTAAGACACCTAATGGGACACCAACCATCTCATGCTAGGAACCAGCACCCAAAGCTGGAGTTCCTCCTTTTTTAAATAATTATTTTTCTCACTCTATTGTACTTTTTTAAGTTTGAACCATCTTTCCCCCTCAGGTTGACCGGCAGTCTCAGTTCATCCAGGGCTACAGGGTTTTGTACAGGCAGATGTCAGGGCTGTCCTCCCCAGGAGCGTGGCAGAGTCAGGATGTGAAAGTCCCCTCTGAGAGGAGCATGGTGCTCTCGGCTCTGAAGAAAGGCATCGTCTACGAGATCAAAGTCCGTCCGTACTTCAACGAGTTCCAGGGCATGGACAGCGAGTCCCGAACGGCAAGGACAACAGAGGAAGGTACAGCGTTTGATTCTTTGAAGTGATACAGGAGATATGTGATGTTTGAAGTCAACATGAAATCAAAACTGACCGTATTTACTTTCATAATACATAATTTATCTGTGTAACCTTTAATTAAAATAATTCATATGGATAGGGAAAGTAGCTTTTTAGGTCATTTGTTTTGGGCTAATTTGTAGGTAATTCAGTTTTTCCAAAATACAGTCATGACTAATTCATAAAATAACTTACTATATTCTTAATTAATGTAGAATGTTCCGTTTTGGATCATATTATGGAAGT
>NW_015772448.1:0-807 GCF_001515625.1 Sinocyclocheilus rhinocerous
TTTTTTTTTTATTGCCAACGTTGTCGATAATGTCGACTAATCGTTTCAGCCCTACTAAAAAAATACCCAATTCCTGGGTAAAAAGGATAAAAAGTTTGCTTTAAGAGCCTAAGGGTGCCCATAGTTGAAGTCCAAGAATCTTGATAGTCTTCTTACGGTGAACTTACTGTGTGTTTTTGTGTTTCTGTCTTGTAGGGGAACTGTGGAACCAAGACACCTGTAGAAAAGTAACAGTTGGTTCAGATCCCATCAGGACACTTCTTGCCTTGGAGGGCTCGGTCTGGGCTAGCTGTGCTAACACAGTAACTGTACTTGACGGCTCCAGTTTGTCCACTCAGGTAGACTCATCATTTCAAAGCTCTACTCATGCTGATATGCTTTCACACCAAACTTTAGCAAATGGAAGAGTTTCACGGGCACTTGGCCAACACTGACTGACAAATTAGGTTGTGTGTGAGGATCAATAATAAAGCTACCGAGGAGCTGCAATCCATATGGCCAGATTGTCTCCTCTGGGGTCTCTTTTTTCCCCTTTTACTTTTAAACCTCCCAGGATGAGTAAATAATTCTGACGTGCTCATAATCTTCTCCGGCTGTCTCAAATATGGAGAAGCTGTACCCTGGGGATCTACCCCATGGGCCTCCATAACCCTGAGCCTTCCTTTAGTTCTGACTTCTTGGGTTTTATCTCTGGAATCAAACATCTCTTTTATCCTTTGAGATTTCTCTGGATGCGCCCATCAGAGAGGAGATTTGAGCTACTGGTAGGTGAGTGGGCCCCTGCTGCTTTTCGGTTGATCCTCCACG
>NW_015772449.1:0-807 GCF_001515625.1 Sinocyclocheilus rhinocerous
TTTTATAGCATTTTCAGAGGTTAAGTTGTAATTTTTTGGTTTAGACTGTGTCAGTGCGGCACAAAACTAACAGTATATGAACGGCAAGTTTGCTGCTAACATGAAATTGCTGTTTCAAGTTAATACTCTGAATATAAAGATATGCTACATTGGTGCATGATTTTTAATGTGGGTATAGTAATGGTTAATTCAGACATTAGAAATGTATTTGTAAAAAAAAAAAAGGTGTTTGTGTACAAAAATACTACTGTATGATATAGTATTAAAATGGGAATGCATTAAAATGCCTTGTGTACTTTTATTTGTGATACTGAACTGTGCACTACATTTTTGTTCACATTTCAGCAACTTGCATGGGTGCATCATGTAGTCAGATTAAACATCCAGAATTAGGGGGGTCGTTCACAGACTTCACCTAAAAATGTATTCTATTATTCTCCCTCATGTGCATGTGCCTCAAGATCTGCATAATTTTCTTCCATGGAGCACAAAACGGGATGTTAAGCAGAATGTCATGGACTGACAGCCTCACATGCCATATTAAGTTGCTGTTTTTTTCCATGCCAAAAAAAGCATCTCGTTCTGTCTAGCATATCTTTTTGTATCATTAAAGAACGTCAAACAGGTTTACAACAACATGAAACATTTACTTTTGAGGTGAACTATACTTTAAGCAGAAGACGGTAAGAAACAATGTAAGTGCTGCCCTCTGGAGGAAGTGATGCGGTAGTTTTTGTAATTTGTTTTAAATAAGCTATAGGCCCTGAAAGTTATTGAGCACCCTAGCAATGTGCCTGTTGAACACTT
>NW_015772450.1:0-807 GCF_001515625.1 Sinocyclocheilus rhinocerous
CATTTTAAAATATATTAAAATAGAAAACAGTTATTTTAAATTGCTATAATGTTTCACAATATTACTGTTCTACTATTACAATTCTCTGTACATTTTCTGACTAAACTGCAATTTACTAGCTTATAGATCTGGTTTCAGTGCTAAAAGTCTTAATTTAAATACCTTTGCTGTGTATACAATCCACTCAAATGAGACAGAACGAATGATTAGATGTGTTAACTACATGCATGTCTGTCACTATTTGTTTTCAGAATTCAGTATTTACACTAACAGAGTCACATTAGTCATGCAACGCTATTCTATTTCTGAGATGACTGTCTAGTTATCTTCATTTTAACACATTCTCTGAAACACGTTGTCTGGATTCTGTGAGCTCAAATTCCAGACTGATTTTCAAAGTGTGAGTGCCGCAGTGACTCATTGCAATTTCATCGAGCCATTACAAGGCTTTCAGATTCAGGTGCTCTCAAAATATGCTGTCTTTGAGGTTTGATTTGGCCCAAACTCTCAATTTGCAATCAATCTTTAGTCTAAAGTGCCTGCTGGAACTAACAGTGTATTCTCATCTTCAAAGTGTTTTATAGCTTACAATGAACCCAGACAGAAATCAATCTAAACAGAAACAAATGAGCAATAATCATCAGGTTTAAAGCACTATAGGGCTTTGGAGCCTATATTTTCCAAGATGATAAGCATTTCTCAGAAAGCCAGTTTCTAGACAGAGACAATAAACCATAAATTTCATGACAACTGAGCCAAGGTTGAAAATTCAGCTTTAGCATCTCAAGAAATAAATATATTTTAACG
>NW_015772451.1:0-807 GCF_001515625.1 Sinocyclocheilus rhinocerous
AAATGCAGAATTATGGGTCTTCCAACCTCACAGGATATGCAAAACAAGAAGCTGCGCACCGAACACCCACACATAGTGCTTAAAACAGACATCCTCCACTGCTCAGCAGACAGACGTCCAGTCTCCAGGGCATAATTACCTCAGAATAATATCATAATTAACCTCTATCAGGTCAGAGATTTGTACAGGAGATTAGACGACTGTAGTGTTGTCAATAGAACGACGACTGCCATTATTTAAACATTTACCTGTGCTTATTGTAATATCACTAAATGTCCAGATTTCACTTGTATGATGAATATTTTGATTCACAATCTGTTAAGACTTCTGGAAAGGAGTCGTATTTTGAGATTTCCACTGCCGATTGGTCACTGTTCGGCCAAATTTAGATGCCAGTTGACGCCCACAGCAAGAAAAATGTTGCATGCTGGATTGGTCAGTGGAATTTCCTGCAGGCGACCTACAAACAGCAAATGCTGTGCTGGAGCAGGTTAACAATTGCAAAACAAACACACAAAACAATTAATATTGCTTATACTTAAAGGTATAGTACACCCAAAAATGAAAATGTTGTCATCATTTACTCACCCTCAAATTGTTCTAAACCTGTATACGTTTTTTTTTTTCTTCTATTGAATATATTTGGAAGAATGCTGGTAAACAAACAGCTGACGGTAGCCATTGACTTCCATAGTATGGAGAAAAAAAAATACTGTGGAAGTCAACATTTGCCATCAACTGTTTGGTTACCAGCATTCTTCCAAATATCTTCTTTTGTGTTTAACAGAAGAAAGAAACTCATACAGG
>NW_015772452.1:0-807 GCF_001515625.1 Sinocyclocheilus rhinocerous
TGTGTGTCTGTTTTCAACAAGGAGAAAGGTGAGGAGAAGACCTTGTGCGTTAGGATTGTTTGTCTTTTCTGTTTGTCCCTCTCATTGCCTGTCTGTCTTTCAGAACATGGCACTCCCACCTCGGTTGCCTTTGTAAACTCTGACCCGTCCCAGGTTGTTGTGTCCTTCGATGGGGGCGAGACTCTGCTTTATGACCTCAACACAGAGCAAAGCATCATGGTCCTGGAGAACCAGGCTAAGGATGGTAAGTGCCTTGGTAATGCACTTGCATGTCATCAAAATGATTATTTTAGTACTTTATTAGTATGCCATTTTGGGAAAAGTCATTTAAATTAATAAAATCTTAAAAATGTGTGAAAATTGCTTTAAATAAATTGTATGATCTTATTCGTATGATATGAATTAATTGATTCAAGAAATTATACTTATAAGGAATAATAAGGTTCCATTAATTTAACTGACTGTAACAATGAGCGATACATTTGTTATAGTATTTATATTTTAAATTAACTTTATTTAATAAAAATGAAACCGTTTATTGTTAGTTCATGTTAGCTCAGTTCCATTAAATATTTTGGTTAAATTTTGCCAGACAAACTTTTTATTTTAATAATGTATGAGAAAATATTGAAATTAACTAAGATTAATAAATGCATTAGTATTTTTCTGTATTTCTCATTGTTATTTCGTGTTAATTAAACTACTGTAGGTAACTAATCTTAAGAAAATGAACCTTAGTATAAAGTGTTATGCTAAGACCCCCTTTATCTTATGTGTATTTGATTTCATTAGACGACGTCGTGATTA
>NW_015772453.1:0-807 GCF_001515625.1 Sinocyclocheilus rhinocerous
TGCCAGCAACCAAGAGTTTTTGGCCCTCTGGCTTGAGCACAGCAGTGCCTGGAGACTTGCCATCTGCAGCGGGGGCGCTGGCCACTTTGTTGATGATGAACTGGTGATTGGCCGGGACAGTAACGCTGGAGATTTTGGGGAGGTTCTGAGTCACCACAGGACCGGTGGTTTTGGCTGAGGTGGTGGTGGTCATGGTGGTGCCGGTTATGAGGCCTGAGGGGGCGAGGAGGAGTTGAGTTCCCGAGCTGGTGCTGCACTGAGCATCGGTGGAGGCAGAGGTCATCTGCATAGACGTAGTGGCTGGACACAGGCTGACGATTTCAGGCACCTCTGTTTCCATAGGAACCTGCGGTGGCTCTGGTTCAGATTGGGGAGGAGCAGCGGGGAGTTCCTCTTCCATCGCAATGGCTTCCGTATCCATAATCTCATCAGGGAGGAGGCTGTTGAGCTCAGGTGAAACCACATCCATCGTGTACAAAGTTACTGAAAACACACTGTGGGGGAAAAACACTTCCTAAATGACAAGCTAGAGATGAGAATATATTACTGAAAAGCTACTAGAATTCATCCTATGCTGATTTGCTGCTGAAGAAAGATTTATTTTTATTATTATTAATGTTGAAAATAGTGCTACTTAATGTTTTTGTTTAAACAGTGATACATTTTTTCAGGGTTCTTTGATAAATAGAAAGTTTATTTGAACAGCATTTATTTGAAATAGAAATTATTTGTAACAATGTAAAATACTAAAATGTCTCTGCAGAATAGGCCTGTCGCAATAATCAATATATCGACTTATCGCGCAAT
>NW_015772454.1:0-807 GCF_001515625.1 Sinocyclocheilus rhinocerous
CAAACAAACAAACAAATAAATAAATAAATAAATAAATAAATAAATGTTTAACATCTAGATACTTCTATTTTGCACTATAATGTTGCATAATCTTTGATAAAGAAGTCAAGGCAATAGAAGTTAATTGCAAAAGTGATACTTAAAGCCAGTTCTTTTCTAATGTTTGTTGAGAGGATACTTTATATGGTATTTTCTATTGGAACGTTCTACAATCAACAAAGAAACACCGCAGTGGGTTGTGTCAGATTCATTTTTAGCTCACCAATCAATCCATCAGCTCAACAACAGCCGAGAATAATCTCAATTAACTAAGTGCATTATATCACCAGCAGCATCCATTTATACAGCACATCACAACACAGGGTGGCAATTATGACTTCAGACTTTGACTTGAAACTTAAGCCTTAATATACTACTTCAGATATACTGTTTATGTCATATGAACCACTGTAATTAAAACACCTTGCAACTGAATTTAAGCTATTGCAGTTTCTCGTCAGATCAGTGACTGTAAAGGCCAGTTAAAGTGCATTAGCTACCAGTATATGGTATATTTTTGGCACTTTCATGCTGGTTTTGGCAGGTCATCCTGCAATAATACTGTGATCAGGTTAATGCACCTGCAACAATAACCAGCTTAACCAACTTGTTCCAGTAACACTGCCCTGGACTGGGAATTACAGTCTAGTTTTCTAGATGCGGGATGACAGACCAATTAACCAGTACAGCAAAGACACTAATGCAATTAGGGTTAGTGATAGTAACACCATCTGCTGAGCAGAAGGACATGCTGTCATTGTAGGAAAC
>NW_015772455.1:0-802 GCF_001515625.1 Sinocyclocheilus rhinocerous
AAAGGAAAACTTGAAATCGCATCATATGACCCCTTTAATTGGACTTTAAAGTGAAAATGAAATTGTAATTTATAATGTGAAACATGATATTCAATTGAAAAAATTTAGGATGGTGCTTATTTAGTATTATTTTGTGGCTTCCATATTGATATATGCAATGAATTGTCAGTAATTTCATGAATTAATCAGCATGTTACATAATTAATTCAACTGCATTTATAAAATCAGTTGACAGCCTTTCCTATATCATCGTCTCATTCACCTTCCTCTTCCTCTGCTGTCCGCCCCCGTTGGACTTGGAGCCACGAGAAAGAGAGAGACATGTGTAGGAGGAAAGAACAGGATGGGAGGAAGATTACAACAGAAGCCTGGCTGCTATTTTCAGACCAGTTGCATCTGTGTATGAATGCATGTGTGTGTTGTGATAAAACAGCCGGTTATTGAACGTACATGCTGTAATGCATGCTCTCAGCGACCCGGTTCACCAGAATCGTCCCCTGATGCTGACCTGTGGGCCGGTTGAGGGTTAAAGCAGTGGGCATGGGTTTGCTGAACACAGATTCAGCAGTCTCTTTGTGTTGCGTAAAACGCTCAGTCAGTCGGGCAGCGTTCCCAGAGGCACTTCTCTAAAGACAACGGGACGCAGAACAGCACTAGAGGAGTTTTAATGAGATTTATCATCATCACAATGTTTCCACTTCATTCGTATGTCTTTCTTTTCCTAGTTTATTAACCATTTAGATCAGAGATTTCCAAACTGGGGTTTGCAAGCTGATGAAAAGCAGATTATTCATTAAAATGA
>NW_015772456.1:0-807 GCF_001515625.1 Sinocyclocheilus rhinocerous
AAAATGTAAATGTTAATTGTCGTTGTACTAGTACGTCTAGTGCATGTTCATGTACATCTACTCATATTAAACCAGGGTTATTTTAGAATCATTGACATTATATTCCTGTTTTTATTAATATTTTGAATTACATTTTTTAAATATATATTTTCTGTTTTAATTTTCTCAAATGTGTTACATGAGAAAAGCATTGAATATATATTACAATAAAGTAGCTTTAAAAATATATATATTTATATATATTTCAACTTTTTATATATATTTCTATGTAGTTTTTTAATAATTTTTATTTCAGTTTTAGTTTAGTTATTTTAGTACTTCAAGTTTGAAAATGAGAAATGTTACCTTGGGCAACTTTCTGGGAAAAGATTTTGTATATTTTATTTAATTTCAAGTAATGATTTTATTTGATTTTATTATTTTTATTTATTGATTTTTTATTAATTGATTTTTGGAACACTGCACTGACCAATTTATAAAATAGTTTGATTTATGGAACTGCATTGCTTCGGTTTAAGACCATTTTAGCAGGAACTGACAGACATAAAGCTTGGGAAATAACACAAATAACAACGTTCAGAAACGACGTGATTCTCTCACCTGTTTTTGCTGCACTTGTTTCCTTTGGTTTGCTGTGTGAAGGAGAGAGACTGAGGTCAGTTACTGATGACTGGAGGAGCTTCAGCACATGCAGCTCTTTACTCACATCTCCAGTGCTTTCCTGCAGGAGCTCGTCTTTGCTTTAGTGCTCTGAGTGTCTTTAGTGTTTGCAGCAGGAGTCCTGCAGAGAGAGAGATGCAGTCAGAC
>NW_015772457.1:0-807 GCF_001515625.1 Sinocyclocheilus rhinocerous
TTAAATACTCAATTCTTCATGGTTAGGTTAAGGTTAGGTGTTCAATATGCTCAACTGTGTTTTTTACCTTTTGCAGGTTGCCATCAAACGTATTCAAAAGACTGTACGGGATCAGTATATTCAAACTGTAAGTTGGCAAAACATAATATGTATTTAGTTGTTTAAGTGCTGATTACTGTAGTTAATTCACTTGTAAGTAACATTAAGCATGAATTCAATAGACTCTGTTTATTAAATCCACAAAGCTCTAAGCAATGTAAAGTACAGTACAGTTAAAAATGATACATATTCTTCAGAGTTTTACCAAACTAACCTTTTGTCGCATCTTTTCTGTAGGCTGGGCATCCCAAACCTCTCATTACCGAAGTTGCGCTGATGCTAATGATGAGACAAGGACCCATAAGCCCCCACGTCATCCAACTATATGAGTGGTTTGAGCACTCTCAAACATTCACTCTCATTATGGAGTATCCGGATCCCTGCGAGAGCTTGTTGGACTTCATCAACAATAATCCTAACATGAATGAGACAACAGCACAGCTCATCATGTGTCAGGCGGTGCAAGCAGTACAGCACTGCATTGAGCGCGGCGTTTTTCATAACGATATTCATCCAGAGAATATCCTGTTGAGAAAACACACTTTGGAGCTCAAGTTGATAGACTTTGGCTGTGGTCATCTACTTAGTAGTAATGGCTATGATTGCAGGCAATATAGAGGTGAGCTGGCATTTTGTGTCACAGAGTGTGGAAACCAGTGTTTAGTGACTTATTATTGATCATGTGATTCTTCTAAGAATTGCTCAATG
>NW_015772458.1:0-807 GCF_001515625.1 Sinocyclocheilus rhinocerous
TTTTTTTTGTGAATTTTTGACTGACTCATTAAAAAGAACCAGTGCATAAAGAGTTATCTGTTAGTGAACCAATGTCTTATTGCACTTTACATGATAGTCAAAGTGCTGTCTAGCATTATCAGTGTAGCTTCACCATTCTCAATCACTTTTTCATATAACTGAAATGTGTTTGAAGGCAACTATTGCACACAAGATGGAGATTGCGCCCTCTATTGTATGGTTGAAACAGTGCAGAAGGAAGCAACGGGGAGATATTGATTATTAACAGGCCATTTTATTTATTATCAAATTGCCAGAGAATATATCTATTTATCAAATTTCACCATGATTCAGTTCATTTTTTTGGTTATTAATATTTCGAAATTCGCTTATAGTCCCTTCTCTAGTTAGGAGTTTGTTTAAATCCCTAATACAGCTATGAGCAATACTAAGGTTCATGCTTGCCTGCTGACAAAAACTGATACACCAGTGATGATCTTCAAACACAGTTGATGGTTTTATATCACTCCTGTAAAAGCAGCATTCCAGCGTGCCAACTTTTACATCTAAACATGAAAGAGGCGTGTGAATGACAGCCGTCTCCAGGGTCTAATCTCTGGCGCCTCTGTCCATTTTCTACCCCGCAGAGCAAAGCTCTGAAGACGTCCCATTCAGACAGACAGACAGTAGTCAGTCCCGCTCCAGCGAGCACAGCTCGTGCTGGGAGAGGACCAGCATGCACTGGGAATGGGAAATGAAGCCCAGATTCCCCACGGAGCAGAGTAAAACACGCTCAATAAACGGCTACGATGAGTGACTGAAATTTGA
>NW_015772459.1:0-806 GCF_001515625.1 Sinocyclocheilus rhinocerous
AATAATGATCTTTAAAAAAGCATCATATGACCCCTTTAACATGAATGTGAGTTTGCATCTGGGTCTAAACCGTTTTCATCCCGCATTCTCGTGCTTCTATAATGTAATTACACAAGAGATCTGCCAAGCTCTGAATCAATCTGCATCAGTCATGTGATGAACGACGCGTTTAGAAAACACACATTAAAATTTTAAAACCCTTTGATACAAAATCAGTGATTTTTATGCAATGCATAAATGGTGGATTGATGTCTGGACCAGCGCACATGTGAAAACTGATACGGCAAGGTTTTCACTCACTCATGACAGGCCTTCACATCAGATTAGCTGCATAACCCAATATCCCAGAATAGCCAGACGCACGTTCACACAGCTGCTGCTACAACATGCCCGATCTCGAGTTTCTGCTCTGTCACACTTGTGAAAGTCATACAAGTTGTTGTCATATGCATGGGAATATTTAGACACAAAATATACTCTATTCATATGTGTTTCATCAAATATGAATAATTTCAATGATGTGTTGGATAGCTATGAATTTTAGAGGCACCGTAAAGCTTGAAGATGCAGTATGGCTGATCTTACATATTTTTTCTTCTCGTTTGTGTCTTTGTGTTGAAGGTGTGGATTTTAAAATCAAAACGGTGGAGCTGAGAGGAAAGAAGATCAGGTTACAGATCTGGTGAGTGGAGAGGAAGTGCTGTGTCCTTATCATTGACTCAGCCCACCATGTCACTTCCTGTGTCTCAGAAGCACATGAGATGAAGTCGCTCTGCACCAAGTCATAAATTCCAGTCCAGAGTCTC
>NW_015772460.1:0-807 GCF_001515625.1 Sinocyclocheilus rhinocerous
TGTTCATATTTGTCGTCGTTCAGCCTCATGTCATACCATGAACTCCAGCACCACGCGAAAGCTCCAGGTGCATTGTGGGAAAGCACCAAACAGGCTTGCAAGCTCAAGTCCAAATGTCACCATCCGCAGAACCACCAACAGAGAGCTGGTGAGTTCACACATTCATTTTCAAGCCATTTGGTTCAATATAAAAATAAACGTTACTTTGTTGCATGACATACTGCATGTGGTTTTTACAAAAAAATATTTCAGGTGGCAAAAGGCGATTTTGAGGGACAGGACTTGAAAAAGCCACAACTACAAGCAACAACAAATGAAATCAAGCCCAAACAGGACACAACCCTACCAGAGAATACTGTCCTCCCAACATCATGGTACATTTTATATATTTGTACAGAACAATCTCTTAGACTTCAGCAAGTCATTCCATTTTATATCACTGCTGTCTAGGAGAAACAACATCAAAGCTGCACTATATGGTAGTAACTTTCAGGTTTGTGTCATTCGTCCTTGCATGTCATGCAGAAGAGCAATGGCAAAGCACAACTGCCGAAAGAAACAACTCCAGCAGTTACTTGCAATTTTACGTTTCAACCACAGATGGCGACAGAGAGGCTAAAATGATGTAGTGCAGCTTTAAAGAGCTCTAACTTGTGGTTTTACTTTCTTTAAAGGAATGAGTAAAATCAATCTTTCTTCAAACTCTCAAAATTATACTATTGGTCATTATGACCCGTTCTCTCTTCATTTACCCATTTCCAAGGCTGCAGAACAGATCACATGTCAGACAAGCCACACTTAAACAAG
>NW_015772461.1:0-808 GCF_001515625.1 Sinocyclocheilus rhinocerous
AAAAAAAGTACATTGCTGCTAAACAAAAATAGGAAGAAACAAAACTATTTAAATAAACTATAATCATATATATAATATTGTGAGGGGAATTCTGGGAATGTCCTTTTATTGTTTTTTAATATACATTTTATCGTAATTTATAGTGTATAAAATAAAGTTAAAAAAATTTTGATAAGTTTAATATTTTATATTTTCTATAAAAATAAAATATAATAAAATAAAAAATCTGTATATACGTCTGTATATGTCTTGTTACAGTGACTTTACTGTATTACCACCGTAGTACTTTTTTGCAAGAGTCTTGTGGCTTATTGCTTTTGCTTCCATGTAATATTAGTATTAAGACAGTATTTTCACAGCCAATTTCATGTCGTTCACATGAATGAACTGTGGACATTTGGATATGAAATGTGTTTGAATGTAAAGGTTAATTTCAGGCTAATGTGCCATAATAGCAGATTTTCAGGGTTAAGCACAAAGTTAATGAACGATGACCTGGTATATTTGCATTATACACCAGTATACGTTGTGGTTTAGATGCTGCTGTGCTGATGATGGTTCCCACTTGACTAGCTTAACCAGCATGGTTATTCAGCTCTTCAAGGTTTTAGAATCAGGTTTTTGACTGATTGACTAGCTTTATAATTTTCAGCAGGGTTTTTCTCCAAAAACTCTTCAAATCATGTTTGCAATCTTTAGGAAAGCCCAAGAGGAGATGATCTCTGAACTCAGGCAGCAGAAGTTTTATCTGGAATCTCAGGCAGGAAAACTGGAGGCCCAGAATGCAAAGCTGGAGGAACATCTGGAG
>NW_015772462.1:0-807 GCF_001515625.1 Sinocyclocheilus rhinocerous
AGGTATTCATAATCTGCAATTAATATTTTCATAACCAATGTTAAAATGCATATTTGAAGTTTTGTTTGTCTTGTGTTTTAATGCATTATATTTTCTAAAGGAGTATCAAAATAGATATTATAATGCATCATATAACTGTGGTTGCAATTATTTATGAGACCACGCAATGCATTACAAGGAATAATTAATGCATTAAAAATATTTTATCATGCATTATATATAAAGGCTTTAAGTGTTACCAAAAAAACTATAAGATATTATGATCTTATATACAATAACATCATAATTTGCTGTAAAGCTGCTTGCAAAAGTGTTATAAAAATACATTTGACTTGTAATTGAAAGGTCCATATTAATACAAAATCATATTAGGTGTGAATCTTCATTTATAGTTTATCTTGACTGGAATTGATCTTTATACAGACGATTAATGGAAGTTTATTCCTTTAATATTTGGAATTAAACATTATGAAAACCTCATGTGGAATATCCCCAACTACAACACAACATTTCTCAAGCTATTGTGCATTATAGCTTGTCTGGTAAACATTTGAAAGCACACATTTCGTGTCATTTATCATGTAAAAAGAGAGAACAAAAAAGGCGTGTGTGGTTTCATGTGTTCAGACACGTGTTTGCTTTTGGATGTTTCATCTTTCATTCGTAGATTAAGGTGCACATTATCATTAAACCACAAAACACTTATCATTTTACAGTCTCAAATGTTCTCACCGATCCCTGCTTACCACACACCAGCCTTCACAAAAGTGTGGGATCAATAAAGCTGGCTTTCTACAGAAAAAAGCC
>NW_015772463.1:0-807 GCF_001515625.1 Sinocyclocheilus rhinocerous
GAGGGTGAGTAAAACATGAACTAATTTTCCTTTTTGGGTGAACTAACCCTTTAAGGCATTACAAAATAGTGGAATGAAATTAATGCAATACTATTATTGCTCAGAAATGCTTATGTTTTTTTTTCTGGAATCAGTGGACTGAAGGTGTAACTTCATCTTGTTGCACTTAATCTGCCAATGAAATCAGAACATCATCAAGGCATCATTAATAGTGACACATAAGCTACAGTAGCCTACAAAGGTGCATAAACAAACCACCGTCTCTCTCCTTTTAGCTCACACCTGAAAACACCTTGACTTCACACAGAGTGAGGATTTTATTGATCCCAGGTAGAAAAATGTTGACACATCGCCCCTCAATAGGCTTAAACTCAAATGTTTTTATGTCTCCAGATGGGATGAACCAAACAGCTGCTGCCCTGTTAAAACACACAGAGAAAGAGAAATAGAGTCACATAGCCATCAAAAAGGCATGTAGCATATTAAATATACTTCTGTCAAAGACAAGTTTGTATTCAAATAATTTATTCAGAGTAATTTGATCTTATTTATTCTTATTTTATTCATTTTCTAAACATTTTTGTAAGTATTAGAGAATATATATATGAAATACAGATTTTTTAAAATACAAAAACAAAAATACCGAGATATATAAATATATAATATTGTAATATTGTATAATAATGTATATAATACACATTTTAGTAATTCATATTTTATTGCTTTTTTTATTCAGTGTTTAAGCTGTGCAAGAGTTAAAAAGAAAGAAAAGACACTTACAGCTCATTATTTTCCAGGGTGTTGCCA
>NW_015772464.1:0-808 GCF_001515625.1 Sinocyclocheilus rhinocerous
CATAATATTTCCCCTCAATATTTTAAGTTTATGCTTAAAACAAGAAAATAATTTTTCAATGAGTTATAAAGGGACCGTTTTTCCTTTGAATTAAGTTTTTTTTTTGAGCCCATTAGCAGATATTTGTCCTTAGTTTAATCATAAATTAACTTCATTTTGATTAATTTCTCAGAAAAAAACTTCTTATCTTATGGTATTTTGCTTCTCAATAAATGCATCTTGATTTAAGAATCTTGGAAAACAAGACAATAATAGTGAGGAAGAATATCCATTTTTCAAATGTTCAATTTAATTTAATTCAATTATTTTATTTTATTTATTTATTTGTTGTTGTTGTTATTATTATATATTTTTTCCAGTTTTATCAGAAGGTACAGTAAAAGTGATTTTCATAATCTTATGGTTGGAATCTGAGTTTTGTTGTAAAATGAATTAATAATTAATGGAGATCTGTTGGAAATATTTTCAAATTTGAAGTGCTGCTAATACAACTTGTATGCTCCCCTAGGAAGTTACATTTGGAGAATATGTAGATGTACTGTGTTCCCTTCAATTTATTCCTTAAATTTTATTTACTTGGTCTTATAGCGCTCTTAAAAATGTCCTAAATTTAACTTCAATCAAAAACCTGCAGAATCCCTGATAAACTGCTAAATGGACCAGACTTTATGCCATGTAATGAGACTCTTTTTTTTCCATGCAACCGAAACAGATCACACAGCTGAGTTAAAAAAAAAAAGTTCTCCATATGACTCATGTGTTATGTTCCATGTCTTTTGACGTGATATGTGGCCAAGTATGGTGACCC
>NW_015772465.1:0-808 GCF_001515625.1 Sinocyclocheilus rhinocerous
CAGACATGATCTGAACGTCTCTCTGACGTCACATGTTTGCTGGGAACAATTGCTCCAATGATGTTACGAACACAATGTGAAGCGGTCAGAGAGTTGTGGTGCACTTTACAAATTACACCCACCACCTAAAGATGAGGAGCACCTGAGGCAATGGCTGAAGGCGCTAAATTTGAAGTGCCCACCCAAGCGCCCTTATGTGTGTTTGTACCATTTCATGGACGGGAAACCAACTGACAAACACCCTTACCCCGAGAAATGGCTCGGCTACGATGTTCCGGTAAAGAAGTCACGGCGGGTGCTGAAAAGGTTGTCAGGTTCAGGTAAGCTAACTTAGCTAGCTATGTGCTTGTTCGCCTAACGTTAGATTTGTAAAGTCCGTTCTATGAATACATTTAATATCAGTAACGAGCAGTTAACAAAATACAACGGATCTTGCATGATTACCATTGCCCACTTATTTATTTCATATTTACGATAGTATAAGATATTATGGAACATTATATCGAAAAACCTATATCGAGTCGAAAAACCTGAAGTGGCATAGGACTTGGACTTCTGGTGTGGGAACGCTGTGCGCGTCTGGCTGCCGCTCCGCACTGGGTTGTGTGTTTGTTTGTGTTTGCTACTTTACTACACTTGTTTTTGTTCCGCAAAACTGGATTTACTCTCCCTGCTTGGCTGGCGGGTTTTTGGCAAACTGGAGTCACTCTACTGCTTCGGATAAGTGCACTTTTGTTGTTGACGCTGGAAACTCCTGGTTGTCGGCCTGCTGCGAGCCCTCTCACCCCTCGATCCATCATCTGCCGGA
>NW_015772466.1:0-808 GCF_001515625.1 Sinocyclocheilus rhinocerous
GGGTCCCTCACGACCCCTCCGTGCTTTCAGACGGTCAGCTGGACTTTGTTCAACGACTCAATCAGAGTCTCAAGAAGACAGGTCAGACTATTCTCACAAGAGAGCATCACGTCATTTATAGCACTCGCGGATCTAAATCAGTCTGGTTTTTCTTTTGTTAGCTAGCAGCCTTGGAGGACACATTGAAAACTGAACACAACAAGCTTTTGTCCAAAAACTTCAGAGCTCCACAACTTCTGCATGGGAGAAACGTGCTGGCATCTTTCCACACAGGATCCACTGCAAGAAGTATGTACAGTCTGTATTAGGCCTTTTAGCTCTTTAGTGTTTGAAATAATTACGATTTCAAACACATCATGGGGCCACTGTAAACTGCAGCACAATCAGGTTTATACCTGCTGCAGTTTACAGTGGCCCCATTATGTGTTTGAAATCGTAATTATGAAAATGTCTGAATATCTTTTTACTAGAAACACAAAAAGGTTACATTATCAAATTAGGCATATGTAATCATTGTGCATACAGTACACATTGATCTACAAAAATGTTAGCGGATGTGTACACTGTACATGGGAGATTGTTTTTATTTTTTGTTTCTAAACTCTGATTCTAAGTTCATTTTGTACATAATTGACATACAGTCTATAATTATGTATTGAGGGGCCCATTTTTTTTGGTTTGTATAACTCAGGGTTGGGGAAAAAAATGTTGTTTCTATTTTCCTGTATCTTTATCCTTTTATTATTATAAAGGTTCAATAATGTAACCTTTATTTAACCAGGCAAGTCAATTAAGAACAGGTTCTTAT
>NW_015772467.1:0-802 GCF_001515625.1 Sinocyclocheilus rhinocerous
CGACTCACACCGCTCCACTGTGCTCTGGCTGGAAGAAGGGTGAGGCGAGGCAGGCCAGAGACTCGCCTCATGAGTCAACGCTAAACCTACAGAGGATCCCAAGAGCTTCTAAGGTATGGTTCCTCAACGTGAATGTGTTTTCGAGAGCACCAGGCTGATTTCTGTTTAGTTAGACGCTGGGTTTGTGGTATGAACGTGTACGCCGGCCTTTCGGTCTGGGTAGGAGAGGCTGGATGGAGCAGTGGTTACCATGTATTATTTATTTGGCGGTTTGTGCCTGTCAGTATGATTAGTATGTGTGTAATCACCATTCTTCTGGGGAAACAGGGGAAGGCAGCTCGGCCTCATCTGAAGGTAATCGCGCTGTCTTCTCAGTCTCATCGCTTGACGCGGACTTCCTGTCTAACATCTGCTTTTGTCATCTCCACATATTTCTCTGTCCGTGTTCTGTATATATTTGTCTGTGCCTTTCTAACCTCTCTGCCTTCATCTGCTCTGTGTGTGTGTGTGTGTGTGTGTGTGTCTTGCCAATTTCTCTTCCTTGCTTGTATAGGGTGACACCTATAGGTCAGTCTGAGATACTGCACCCTGTGTGTGCCGGAACGTTTCATCTGCAGTTCTCTTACACATTATCATGCGGCTTCCGTACCAAATTTTCTGTATCCACGTCTGGCTTTGTTGAAATGTTGTGGGATTGTGTTTCCTCCGAGAACAGACGTGCTTTGTAATTTCAGGCGCTGCGGTGGGTTTATTCGGTTGGCGTGATTAGATTAAGGCAAAAGTTTAATATCACTGTACGAGG
>NW_015772468.1:0-808 GCF_001515625.1 Sinocyclocheilus rhinocerous
TCCCTTATCTGTCCTATCCATTTTCAGGTCTTAAAGTCTCTTCTAATGAGCTAATGAGTTGACTCAGATTTGTTTGATTAGGAAGAGTTTGAAAATGTGTACCGTATTTTCCGTAAAATAAGTCGCACCAGGTTAAAATTGCATTTTGTATTGAAAAATAAATACAGACGCATCGTTTGTCACAATTTCTATTACATTTAGAAATAATGTAAAATGCCAGTAAATAATGTAGTTTAGTTCCCCTCACACCACAAGAAATCCTTTAAATCTAACTGTATTCACAATGGAAATGTAAAATACAAGTATAAAACAAAAATTATAGTGACATTCATTACAAATAACTTTTTTTATATAAATGGCAAGCCTAAACAAATTTATTTAAAGCGAAACTGAAAATACTAGTGTGTGGAAATAAACTTGGGCTTACATACCTCTGTCATTTGGCACAAATTTAAAGGTGTTTTGAGTGCTTGATATTAATTGCATTATATAATTTGCTATGGAATAAAAGTCGCTCCACATTTCAGATGATCAAAGGAAAATTTACTGGTAATCTGGAAAATACAGTACTTTTGGTTTACCTCCAGGGGCAGAGTTGGGAAATGCTGTATTGAGTTTTTGCTCTTAAGTCCAAAATTTCCAAAAATCACTAATGAAGTTGTAGGAGAACTTAAAAAGACTGACATTTTCAGTTAATAACATTTATTCATATGAGTGCATATTTTTATTGGCTTTTTATGTTTAATTATCATTTCTTTTTCTGTAATATTTGTTTTATACTTCCAGCTTTTGGATCTCAGGCTATCTT
>NW_015772469.1:0-807 GCF_001515625.1 Sinocyclocheilus rhinocerous
AAAATTCAAAAAGTGAAAAAGCATAATAGGACCCCTTTAATAAATCATGTTTTAAACATTTAATCATGTTTTACACATTTCAAAAGTCTATTTCTTAAAGACAATATACAATCAAAATGAACCCCGTTAACATTCATTATAAATGCTCCTACACTTAGTCTGCTTGACTTCACAAAAACAGAGGGAAAATGTTTATATTCATAATCTATCAATATCAAAAGTGATGCTCAACTTCATCCTTAAATATTACTGCCCAACTCCATCCACATATTTATATAATTTTTATAAATTAAAAACTTTTTTCCCTAAAAACAAAAGTAAAATCAAAGTAAGCCCCCTTTACTTTCATTATGAATTGAAAAGAGGGGAAATTGTTTGTTTTTAAAATCTAGCAATATAACAGATTTCTGTGAAAAAAAAATTGTTCAGGCCATCTGAATTGAAAATGATTCAATAAACTGCAAAATAATAAAGTCCAGTCCTACGAAATATTCAGCTTCACTGAGAAATGACACATTATGCAATCGGAAGCCCCTGCAAATGTCACTTAATGTTGTCTTTATGAAAATTTAGGAAAACATCAACTCTATGGCACAAACATCTGTTTATACATTTATCTGACTGATTGCCACAACTGTCAAAGCATCTAGCAAAAATGACTCGCCATGGCAACGAATAAAGCGGAGAGAAATTACATTACCCAATAAGTATGAAGATATTTTTGGTGCGAAACAACTGAGCGTCTGTGACACGGGATTTTGAAGTTGTAGAGAATAGCCACACATGTGTATCAGTAAATTTGAAGTC
>NW_015772470.1:0-807 GCF_001515625.1 Sinocyclocheilus rhinocerous
TGGGTGAATATATGGATGGATGGATGAACAGACAGATGGATGGATAGATTTTTGAATGATGGATGGATGGATGGATGAATGAAGAGACAGATGGATGGAGGAATGGATGGATGGACTGATTGATTTTTGAATGATGGATGGATGAATGTATGGATGAATATATGGATGAATAGACAGATGGATGGATTAATAGATGGATGAATGGATTAATAGATGGATGGTTGAATTATGGATGGATGGATGGATGAATAGACGGATGGATGGATGGATGGATGGATGGACGGACGGACGAATAGATGGATGAATGGATGGATTAATAGACAGTTGGATGGATGAATGTATGGATGAATATATGGATGGATGGATGGTTTAATAGATTGATTGTTGAATGACAGATGGATGCATGGATAGATGGATAGATGCTTGAAATGTCATCTATGAGTCTGTATTTAGTTTCTATATTTCATCATATTTAATAAATTATCTTTTGTGGATCAGGGTGGAAGAACACGTTTTCCAGAATGCATTATCTGTGTTAAATTGCTTTGAATTAAGTATTGAATTAACTTCAGTAAATTCCTATTCCTGTCATAAATTCCCATTCAAATTCCACTTCAACTTCCTGCAAGTTTGTGGCCAAAGTTGAAAGCTTTGTGTTAGTGATTTGATCCAGACAGGCATGATAGTGCTAGTAAAGCGTGTCTCAGCAAACACACTAATAAAAACTGGGCTGAGAGGAGAGAGGAGGCCAGCTGCCCACAGACTGACTCCACAATAATTCACACTCATTTACACACACTTCATACC
>NW_015772471.1:0-808 GCF_001515625.1 Sinocyclocheilus rhinocerous
TTCCTTGACGTGTGACTTCAGAGAATTTGTTCAACCTCAAGTTTGCAGCCAAAGAACTTCAGCGGAGCTCCAAGAAATGCGACAAAGAAGAGAAAGCGGAGAAGGCCAAGGTCAAGAAGGTAAACAAACAAACAAAATCAAAACATACTTTTCCATTGAATGGCATTTAGACACGCCATCCATTGAGATAAAGTAACTTTAGGCTGTAGCATCATCACCCAACACTTTTACTTGAATGCTGGGGATTTCAGAGCTGCTTTATGAGTATTAAGTTTTGCATAGTAAAAAGTACTGATCAATTATACTTAAGAGAAAGTAAACACATTGCCAATAATTATATTAATCTAAAAGGCAAAATATCTAGCTAAAAACCTACTTGAGTGAAAGTAAAAAACTAACCACATTTAACTGTACTTAAGTGTTTAAAAGTAAATTAAATTAAAAAGTAAATTGTTTTGCAATTGACAAGTCAGGGCAAGATATTCTCATTAATGTTACAAACTTTGTAAAGCAAGCTGATCATCAATTCTGCCCACAATTAAGCTCATGCATTTTCTGCCATATGTAATGTATTGCTTTAAGTCAAAGACTGTGTTTTGGTGACCAGTGAACCAGTGCTTATGTCTGTGTAACTTAGGCAGTCCAGAAGGGCAATATGGAGGTTGCCCGGATACATGCGGAAAACGCCATTCGCCAGAAGAACCAATCAGTGAACTTCCTCCGAATGAGCGCAAGAGTGGATGCGGTGGCTGCGCGAGTACAGACAGCAGTCACCATGAACAAGGTACACAAACTGCTTTTTTTTTTT
>NW_015772472.1:0-808 GCF_001515625.1 Sinocyclocheilus rhinocerous
CTTTTGATCAATTTAATGCATCTTAGCTGAATAAAAATATTTATTATTAAATATTAAAAATATAAAAATATTTAATTCAAAAGTTAATCTTTAAAAATACAAAAAATTTAATCTTCAGTGTAATATTATATATAACTTGATTGATTTTAAATGCTAGTGTTATTTGTAATTTTTTAAGACAAAAGAGTATACAATTTTATATTGTATATATTATATTGTTTATTTAACAGTTATCAGCTATAAAATGAAAATAATAATCAGCTTATCCTATTATCCAGAATTTTAATATTGCACAACCATTAATCAACCTGACCACTTGTGATTGGATCACCAGGTGTAATCCCCCCCCAAAGATCTGTTTCCATCAACACAAATTTTGATGACGAAAAACCTTTAGCATGGTTTCTGTTTGTCACATATCTTCCTAACACACCCACCTGAATGCTTTGTTTAGATGGGCTTCGAAAGTCTTGGAAACTTTGAATTGCAAAAACATGTTTAACTTTGTACCCACCCACCCTCCTCACGGAATATACCAGAATACTTCTGAAAGCCAGTGGAGGTGTATGATGCATAAATGGCTTCTGTGTTAAAAATTAAACTACATTAGTCTTATCCGCAAAATGTAATTTCACCCTCAGACTTGCCCGAGACGCCAGTTGACCTGGTCATAAACTGCCTGGATTCGCATGAAAACGGATTCTTGAGGGAGCAGCCCTGGTACAAGGCCGCCGCCGACTGGGCAAATCAGAACCGAGCCCCGGTACTGAGCATCGACCCTCCAGTAAGTGGACAGGCACATGCCGTG
>NW_015772473.1:0-808 GCF_001515625.1 Sinocyclocheilus rhinocerous
TATCATTAATATTTGTATTTTTTCAAATCAGTTACTGAAAATTATTTTTAATAGTTTAATTTTCATTAAATAACAACACTTGCATTAAATAATTTTCAGTCTACTTGAATACAGTGACTGTTTGGTTGAAATTATGTTTCCTCTAAAAAAACTAAGCCATTTTAGATCAAATACTAAAACATAGAATGAAATATGCTATCAAATATCATCAAAATGCTGAAATCTAATTGTAATGTGGTTAATAAAATAATAATAATATCATTGTTTAAGCTAGCCTATATCACCCAGACAATTCTGCATCATAAATATTTATTTATTTATATTTTGATTTATTTTTACTTTTGCATTTTTTGTGGATGACAGCTCAAAGGAGAACCGTATGGATTAGCAGGTACATTGTGGGACACTGCTGCTATATTAATGGATTTCTTGAAACTTGGCTTATCTTTCATTATATGACAGGGAGTTTTCTTCCACTCCCCCACACCCATCAATCCGTCACAGAACCTCCCGTTCAACATTTACAAGGGTATTTACTGATGCATTCAAAGCATTGGCTTGCATTGAAGCTCAAGGCTAGACTGTTCTCCCTAAGCCTTTGACGAAAGCTTTAAGAGAAGCTGTATCAATAGTATTGGCATCTGTCAAAGACAGAAGGACAGACATTGTAGAGAAGATGTCAAGCGTCAAGCTACAACAGACTCAAGGTTTAAAACAACACAATGCCAGCGGTGCTGTGAATAGCTAGGTGAGTCAATGAGATCTAATAGCTAGCACTTTCAGTCTGATTAGATTTACCCATTGGAAA
>NW_015772474.1:0-808 GCF_001515625.1 Sinocyclocheilus rhinocerous
AACGCCAGCCAATCATACTGGGTCTATAGCTCACTCTGCTACACAAGTTACTTACATTAAATTTGACTAACTTTATACAAATACCTATCTTCGCATTATGTCTGCATTTTGTTGTTACAATTGTTTGTTTTTTTTAACAAAAATTTGATTTGATAAAAATCTATAATGGTTGGTAGGGCACTTTTGTAACTGTCTTTGGAAAAGAGCATCTGCTAAATGCCTTGGATATAAGATTAATTTAAACATACACTGCTTTTATATAGCGTATTCTCTGTTTTCAAGGTCTAATACAGTAATTCTAGTTGATGACAACAATTCTACCCATGGTAATAACTAGTATGACATAAACAGTGCTGGTAGATTACTATCAAAGTGTAGTCAGTTACTGATTACATATTACATGATGAAAACTGTATTTAGTAATGTAATCTAGGTTACTTGTTTTAGGCAATGTATTCGCACTACTTTTTAAATTACTTTACAATTACTTTTTTGTCGGACTTGTTTTAAACATACCATTAAACATACTATATTAATATAAAAAAGAAAATATATTCCTTTTATTTTATATCAGCATCATTAAGTGCATTAAATATTTCATTAAAAGGTTTTCACAAATCAAGTGTATGTAAACTTTTGAACTGAGTCATTTTTTATATATTCAATTTTTACTTTTTCTTGTGGATTATATGAAAACATCTTTTATGTCAAATAGGCCAGGTCGGTACTAAAAAAAACATGTATTTTGTATGATCCTTTTTGTTTTTGGTAAAATAATTAACATTTTGCAGATACTGCAAAGTGTATG
>NW_015772475.1:0-793 GCF_001515625.1 Sinocyclocheilus rhinocerous
TATATATATATATATATATATATATATATATATATATATAATATGGTTTTGATGATATTTACCCACCTACATATTCTATATCACCATTTTACAGTCAACTAGGATTTATAGTCTAACGGGATTTAGAGTTAAATCACCATTTGCCCTGTTCAGTGTCAGTATATTCAAAAACATATGTACCCTGAGACTGCGCTGGACTTCCCAGGTAACAAGCTTCTGAAGTCCCATGTTCTGAGGTTTCAAGCGACCAATATCTGCCACTTTCAGGCTAAACCATTTTCAGCTACATCAACTAGTGTCATAAAAATCATTTCCCAAAGAAATAAAACGTTGTAGAAAGCCTGTACTGGAAGCCAAGGTGAATCCCATCAGTCAAACAGCTGTTTAATTAAAATAAAAGAAGAAATAATGTGGAGGCCAAGGAAAGTAAAAAAGACAAGACAGTGTAATTGAATCAGTTAAAGAGATTCTCCTAAAAGATTCATATTTGTCTTCATTAATGTCAGTTTCTGCTTTCACAAAGTGTCTACTCTAAACAATGCTAATTTATAATTTTTGTATAAAATATACATAACAGGTTTTGTGATTCATCAATACCCTTTTTAAATATGCTTTTGTCTTGAGACCGTAAGACGCAACCATTTCATAAACATATATACATCTTAAATCTGATGCAACACATGTGCAATGCTTGTGTTCTCACTCAACTCATAGCAACTTCATAGAATACCCCTGAAACTGCATGGCAACTCACTAAATCCACACAGAAACACATTGGACACTACATACAACA
>NW_015772476.1:0-802 GCF_001515625.1 Sinocyclocheilus rhinocerous
CTCTCTCTCTCTCTCTCTCTCTCTCTCTCTCTCTCTCTCTGCAGTCAGTTGTGTTAAGTGGACTTTTTCATTTGAAGCAGTGCGGTCTTCCTCCGATGATACACAGCGTTATGGACAATTACCTTTTGTGGAAAAAATAGCACTTTTTGTCTTCTCGCCCACGCACTATAGTAAAATCCAATATTTGTAGTGTTAAATTTGGCCATAAGTAGCTACATTCAGCATAAGGAAATGTAGCTCTGTTGATTTTAACTGTTTTCATTTGAAAAAGTATTGGTTTGATATGCATATTTGTTATTTAAACTGATACAGTAAAAGTAGCGTTGACAGTGGTCATATCTGTGCATTGTCTTTGGGAGGAGTGGCCAAGAAGCCGTTGTATTCTGAATAATGAGCAAGGTATGGTGGCTTATGGGATAGATGTTGGGTTGTAGTTGTGTTTACAGCTCTGTTTAGTGTAGCTTGTGCTGTTTTGTGTTAAATTATCCTTGTTTTGTTGAAGATATTTCTGTCATAGTAAACATTGGAGTAGTACACAAGTTGTACAGAACTTATGTAAAAGTAATTGAGAGAAAGTTACTTGCTGTTAATTGTTACTTGCTATCTTTGCTAAAAAAAAGTATGATTATGTGAACATGTCCGGTTCAAAAATAGCAGGTCAGTGTCACTTCTAGCATCATATGGGAGCATTTACCATTCAAAGAGCATTAAATACTGATGAATGAAGAAACAAATTGTATGCAAGTTGATATCTGAGACTAAGAGTCTTGTAAGTGAGAATATGGTGCTTTTAGTTGTTGTT